>NC_081785.1:16891444-17186444 GCF_963082965.1 Carassius carassius | reverse complement strand
ATGGTACCATAGGTCTCATTGTTGACAAGGTTAGGAATGAAACGCTGCTTGTCTTTGCCCACGTCTCGTGCGTCTCGTGCCAGGCTAGCCGGACTGGGCTGAAGGGAATTACTGCCCGGTGTGTAGCAGCTGATGGGCCTCTCGTCCCGCCGGTGAGGACTAGACTATAGGCACAAAGGTTAAATGCTGTAAGTGAGATCAGATAAACCCACTCAATATTCACAAAAATCACAACAAATATTTGCCCATAGACTGCCAAGTAAAATACACTGTCAATAAAAGGTATGAAAAGTCGTCGTCAGAATAGTCCATCTGCCATCAGACGTGCAATCTGTATTATATGAAGCGGCAGGAACACTTTTTGTAAGCGAAGAAAACAAAAATAATGACTTTATTCAATAATTCCTTTGTCAACAGTCTCCTCTGTGTTACTCCATATCACCTTGCTGTGTATGCTCTTCTGTGTCCTCTGCGCCACAAGGATGTGCTGTTTCTATGTGTGTTTAGCTTTGATTTGAACACCCACCACCTTGGACTGGTGTTCAACTTTTTTTAAGGGTATAGAACCATTTCAGTCAGTTTGGGAAACCACTCTTCTTCTGTTGTACCGTTGACGTGTGGGGTTCCTCAGGGCTTGATTTTGGGACCCCTTTTATTTCCCCTTTATTTGCTTCCGTTGGGAAAGATTTTTGATAAGCACAGTATAAATTACCATCTGATGATTCTCAAATGTATTTCCCTTTAAAAAATTTGGAACAATCTTCTCTTGAGTCTTTATATAACTGTTTGGCTGTTGTGAAGTGTTGGTTGGCAAGCAACTTTCTCCAATTGAATGAGGACAAATCAGAGTTTATTGTTTTTGGTCAGAAAGAATCTGGTATGGATTCTAATGACAATCTGTTATTGCTCCCTGGGAAAAAAAAGTTTCTCTGTGAAAAGGCTATATTTTTGACTCAGAGCTTAAATTCGATTGCCAAATTAATGCTGTTGTTAAAAATAGTTTATTTTATCTTAGATATAGCTAAGTTGAAGTCTATCCTCTCTTTAAGTGATTTGGAGAAAGTTGTTCATGCCTTTGTGTCTTCTCGTCTGGATTATTGCAATGCTTTGTATCTGGGTGTGAGTCAGGGTTCTCTTTCTCACCCTCAGGTTGGTTTAGAATTCAGCTGCTAGGCTTTTAATTGGTACCAAAAAGAGAGACCATATTACTCCTGTTCTGATTTCACTACATTGGTTACCGATTCGATACAGAATTCAATTTAAAGTGTTTTCAAATCTCTCCATGGCTTGGCACCAGAGTATGTTTCCGATTTAATTTGTTTACATCAACCAGAGGACACAGAAGAGCATACACAGCATGGTGATATGGAGTGACACAGAGGAGACTGTTGACAAGGAATTATTGAATAAAGTCGTTATTTTTGTTTTCTTCGCTTACAAAAAATGTCCCCGTCGCTTCATATAACCCAGATTGCACGTCTGATAGCAGATGGACTATTCTAACGATGTTTTTCATACTTTTCTGGACCTTGACACTATTATTTACTTGGCAGTCTATGGGACAGTCTCAAGCCTCCAGTTTTTCATCCAAAATATCTTAAATTTTGTTTCCGAAGACGAACAGAGATTTTACAGCTTTGGAACGACATGGTGATTAATTAATACATTTTCATTTTGGATGAACTAACCCTTTAAGTTAATAATTATGTATTAAATATTACACACACTACAATATCTACACAAACTAAATTAGGAAAACTCTATTACTAAATTTCTACACATATACATATTAGTCACAAGGCATGATTTTTCCTTGAGATTTCAGAGTTGGTCCTCACCTTCTCGTCTAGATCTTCATCACTCTCGTCCAGATCTTCATGCTGAAGTCTCCACTCGTACTCCACATGCACATGAGCATTGAACTTTCCTGCAAGCGCTTGGTTAAGCTAAAAGATCGAAAAGTTGTTAGCATCTAGGCCAGTGTTCGCTCGTATTCATCTACAAGGATGTTGTACGATATGAGGGCTCACCATTTCCTCACACTGCAGATGTTTGAGTCGCCTGGCGATGTCAAGCGGCGTCTCACCAGCTTCATTAGCTAAACACACACATAAACACATTTTAAGAGGAGGATACATTGGCTTGTTACACTTTATAAGCCTGGATGAATAAGCACAACTTGGCATTTTCCCACCACATTCTGTACTCTTGGCTTCCAGTATTCAATTTTATCTTACTGACGAGACAAAGCCAACTCTACCCAGACAGCTTGCTTACAATAGCCATTGGCAGGGATCTGAGAGAAGAGATTCCCTGGCACAGATTCATCCTCCCACATACAACTGCTAGGTCACACATGGCTCCGTTATCTTTACTTCCCATTGTTGGTGGACAGATTTACAGAATTACAACCCCACTCCAATCAGCACACTAACTTCTCCTAGCAGTCAAAAAAAGAACACTGTGTGAAAACATCCTGAACAGTTCTACCAGACAAAACAATGAGTCTCGGAATCTTTAAAGACATCATGAAAGGGAGCCCTTCAATGTCACACCCAAACTTCCTGTTTTAACGGGGATTACGTCAGGAGATTTCATTTGCTGCATACCAATGTCTATAGAGGCTTTTCCTCTCAGTAGCAGTTTGAGACACTCGCTGTTGTCTGTCAGGCAGCAGTAATGCAGCGCTGTGCTTCCTTTAGCCGTTTGCTTATCCAGGTTTAAACTGCGGTGAGAAACAAACACAATTTGGTCTATTAAGAAATCATTAAATCTCAATCTTCCATTCCAGTCACAGCTATAACGGGCTCTTTAACCTTCAAAACCAGCACTTTTAAATAGCTCTGGTCAAGCAACAATAAAAAAGCTGTTCATTCAGATTTAGTTGTGGGGGAGCATCAGTCAGCACTTGGGTCAGCAAACAAGGGAAGGTTTCCACCCTCTGTAGGGCTGTCTGGGTCTTGCCTGTTCTGGGTGAGGAAGTCGACGATGTGAAGGGAGGTTCTGTCCACCAGTCTCACGGCCAGATGAAGGGCTGTTTCACCTTGTTCCTACCACAGCAAACCAAACAAGAAACAAACAAATAAACAACATGGCATGTTTATACTGTTACTATTTGGTTACTATTAAGGTTTGTGCATAAGAGCTCCTCATGTTTGAACAGACCATGATATTTTGGCATATCGTATGTGGATTGAGCATGGTAAGCAAAGTTTTCTATGAATTATGACAGTAAGGATTTTTTACTGTAAATTCATAGTAAATAAGTAAGAGATCGGATTCAAACTGTGTTATTTTTTTTTTAATATTTAGTTTAATTTGAATTTTAAAATATGAACTAAATCTGCATTAAAAAACTGTTAAATGTGGATTTAAATTATACTTTTGAGTGATGTTCAAATAACAATAATTAAATTATTTATTTAATTGTTTATATAATTATTAAAAATAATTAAATGATTCATTTGAACTTCATATATATATATATATATATATTTATAATAATAAAATTATTTTTATTTGGACATCACTTAAAAGTAAAAATTAAATCCACAAACTGAACAACTCTTATCCAAAGGGATCATCATTTATAATAATGAGATGGGAAAAAAAAAACTCACATGACCATTGGCCAGAGGAATGGGCTCCATTAGGTCCACACCCTCAGCATAGACCTGGATGAGAGAGAAAATATCCCGAGCCTTCACAGCATCACAGAGCGTGTGCAGTTTCGACAGCACATCAGGACACTTCTTACGAGCAAAACGCTTCTCTGTGTATTTGGCCATGATGAAGTCTTTCCTCGCCTGCCTGTGCCATTATAGGGAATTAAATAAGTATAACGATCCAATATAAATTTGTATAATGATAATATAAAGTGATGACAAATTTTGGCTTACATGTCGCTGGATGGATTTGGTTTGATGACATCTTCTGCTGTCAGACAAGCTTCCATGATCTCATTAAACCCAGCATTCCCCACGTTCTTGGCCAGCTGAACACCACAACATAAACAGAGATGCAAACACATGCATAAAATCAACGTTGGTGCAAAACTAATTGCATTTCACAACTCTGAAGTACCAACAAAAAGACATTTATTCAGGGTCCATTTGATCTATTTTCCTACTTCATAATATCCATAATCAGCCTAACAATGTATCTTTGGCATTTAATCAGAGACGTGAGCCTTTCTCACTGTGGCTAACAGTTCTGGAGTCTTGTGTAATTGCTTTAATGATCCTAAATTGTTGGCCAAACATGCTCTGGGCTGAAATCATGCGTGTGGAATGGCTCCCAAAGAGCCCAAATGATTTGAGGGAACCCTATAAAAATTTCAAGCATGAAGGCTGAATCAAAAGTGCAAAGCAAATAAATAAACTCAATATGAGGCTTACAGCAGCAGTGCTGGGGAATCTGGGGAGATGCACCCTGTGAAATCAAAGATCAAACACTAACCAAGAGCTCTGAGGTGCTGAGAACGTCTAGTGTTAGTGACTGAATTCTGGAGTAGTGCACGCCCAACTCTCGGTGGATCCCTGAACATTCGATACACGTCAGGATGCCCAGGTTGGTAGAGAGCCATGTGGGGCCTGAAGAAGAAGAGAAAGAGAAAAAAATGCTTGAACAACTTTAACATAGGCTGTCAATCAAGAATGTGTAACATATTACAAAAGATGAAACAGTTTGTCCTCATTCCACAATATAGAGTTTTATGATCAATTTTGCAGATTGCTGGAGATAGCAGTTAGTGCACGTGCTCTAAAATTTGAATTAAGCTTTCAGAGTTTCTTAATCCTAAAAAATATTTTGGGAAGAAGTAACAAAAAAATAAATAACAATACAGTATATAATAATAATAATAATAATAATAATGAATATTAAATGAACGGTATTGTTATTGTCACTATTGTACCATTATTATTTTTTTATGTAATTATATTTATTGTTGTAGGAGTTATGTAATAGTAACAATTAATAGAACATGAATGGTATTGCTTTTATTGTACTTTATTTAACAAATTAATTAAAATATGTCATTGTTGTATTGATTACTATTTAATAATAATAATAATAATAATAATAAATTAATATTAAATCTATATATTTAATAATATTAATAACAATTAAAAATTGTACTAACCCGATTCCAAAAACGTTGGGACACTGTATAAATGAATACAACATAGATGACATATCAAATGTTTAATTTAAATTGCAAATTGGTCCTCTAGCTGTTCCTTACATGCACATTTAACTTTTCCGGCCTCTTATTGCTATCTGTCCCCTTTTTGGAATGTGTAGCTCTCATGAAATCCAAAATGAGCCAATATTTGGCATGACATTTCAAAATGTCTCACAATCTCACAACATTTGATATTTTCTCTATATTCTATTGTGAATAAAATATAAGTTTATGAGATTTGTAAATTATTCCATTCCTTTTTTACTCACAGTTTGTACAATGTCCCAACTTTTTTGGAATCAGGGTTGTATTAATAAATTATATGTTGGTATCATTACTGTAAAACATTATTATATTTAATAAATTAATAATAATAATAATAATAATAAATACCAATTAAATGGTATTGCTTTTATTGTTTTATTTTATTTAAAGGAACACTCTACATTTTTTGGAAATAGGCTCATTCTCCAACTCCCCCAGAGTTTTTGAATCCTTTCAGCCGATCTCTGGGTCTGGCGATAGCACTTTTAGCATAGCTTAGCATACATCATACGATATGATTAGGAACTATAGCAGCACAGTTCCTTGATTATTACACTAGAATTGAAGTATAGTTCCTAATCATATCGGCCTAGAAAATCGCAACTTTTCATTTTCCGCTGGTCTTAGTACACAATATAACTACAGAAGAGTCAAGTTTTAAAGAGTAACTAAACCCTAAACCAACTTTTTTTAGTTAATGATCTATAAGAATGGGGCTTTATTAGTGCTGTTCATTGATTCGAGTAACTTTTTTGACATTTGAGTATAAAGTGTTTTAATTCTACAATATATGGTGTAAAAACGTGTGAGTGCTGCCCTCTTCAGGTTGAACGGTGGCTACTGCAGTTGATTTTTCCTATTGGATGTTGCGGTGGCAAGTGACGTAAGCGTTGGCAGGTGACGTAAGCAGTTTCCAGCTAACCACGCCCCTTGGTACGAGCTACCACGCCCTTGGCAGTATAAAACCATCTTGTTCCGTCAAAATCACTGTAGTGAGTCAGGACTCAGGAGCTGGAATTGCAAGTATTGGTAACGACCAGGATAGACTATTTAGCATAGCAATTATATAGTATATAGTATATTATATAGTATATTATATAATATCTTCAAGTTAGCGTAGATTTATCTGTATTTAGTACAGTGGTCAGGATGGTGTGTGTAGTGTTGCTGGTTGCGACAGCACTGCTGGACTGCATAGTTTTCCAGCAGACTTTAAAATTAAGCGCCAGTGGTTGCATGCACTTGGCCTGGAAGACCGCGAGTTCCCGCCTAGAGCTCGAGTGTGCAAACTGCATTTTACACGGGATTGCTTCTCCAACGCAATGGAGGTGGAAATGGGATTCTCCACACAGCTCGCGCTGAAAAGCGACTGGGTGCGGGAGTTAAGAGCTCAGTTTGAGCCAGCGGCTGGAATTAATATGAACAGACACCTCGACACCCTCCACTTCAGGTGAAAGTGGCGGAGAAAAGTCCTCTACTTCAAATGATCGCTCTGTTGCAAAGCTACTTGCGTCACTACAGTCACTCTCCATTTTAGCGTCTCTGACAGCAGCTATCAATCAATCCGTCACTGCAGGTCTCAGGATCACGCCGCACTCGCTCAGCCCCGCCCTAGGTTCGTCCCCTCTATCTCCGCTGTGATCTGCCTACTTTTCAGCATTTTTCAAATATTGTCAGTGGGTGGAGCCAGGCTCTAAGCAGGGGTTTAGTTACACTTTAAATAGGAAAAATATCAAAACTTTTTGGTCATTTTTTAACACGATGCTACTGGTCTAATAGGATTCAATGATGTATGCTAAGCTATGCTAAAAGTGCTATCGCCAGATCGGCTGAATGGACTCAGAAATGGTAAAAGTAATTTTATTAACTCTGGGGGAGTTGGAGAACAAGCCTATTTCCAAAAATAAGTGGTGTTCCTTTAACAAATTAATTAAAATATAATTATTGTTGTTATAATGAATACTAAATAAATATTAGTGGTGGGCATAGATTAATTTTTTTAATCTAGATTAATCTCACTGTAATCTTGGAATTAATCTAGATTAATCTAGATTAAAATGGTTCACTTGAATTCTGCCGAAGGCATTCAGAATATGTGTGCTAACCAAATAAAATAATGACTAAAAGTAACGTTAAGTCTTTGAGAACGGGTTTCTCAAGACAGGTGGTGCATTAGACCAGGGGCTCATCTCCTGTTTCCAAAATGCATCACAAACTGCTTGAGAAAGCTGTAAACTAATTCCACATTGCACAAGGTGCAAACAACCTTACGCCTGTTTCACACATACTCCGTCTGCAGTGCGTATACGTTTCGTATTTTTTTACGCACCCATGTTAATGGATTCCAGCGACCGCTCCTGCGGTCCGTCGGTGCGTTCCAGGAGCGGTGCGTCTGCAGCAGTGCAGCGATCGTTTACGCACCGAGTAGCGGACTGCAAACGCGTCCTGTGTGAAAGCACAATGAGTATGAGTCCGTGCTGCTTCAGCACCACATACGAAACGCACACGGACTGCATACGCACTGCAGACGGATTATGTGTGAAAGTCTTGTGAATGTTTTTGTGAAAGTGAGTCTTGTCGAGGTTTCCATTGGGAAGCTTCTTAAAAAAAAAAAAAAAATTCCCTGAAGCAAACCCGGCGGCATCTTAGCTGCATCCATGTTAGCACGTCACGTTTGATGTGGTAATTTCACAGTAGGCATACACAGGTTTAAAGACTCGTTCTCGCCCCCTACAGATTCGGCTAGGTATACATCCACGCTAAAATATCAAGGTGAAAGTCATCATAGCTCGCCTAGTATAGACCCAGCTCCCAACCCAACTTTGAGAATAGATTAACGGCGTTATTATTTTTATCGCCCGATAAGAGTCTCACGTTAACGTAGCACGTTAACGCCGATAACGGCCCACCACTAATAAATATATTAAATGTTATTGTTATCATCATCGTCATCAAACTGCATTATATTTAATAGATTAAATAATAATAAAAACATATTACAATGCTATTATACAAATGAATTATATAATAATTATTATTTATTAATAATAATAATAATAATAATAAATGTTATATTTCATTATATTGAATGATTTATATATTAATAATAATAATTATAATGTTTATTAGTAAATGTTATTTTTGTATAATTATTGTAAAACATGATTATATTTAATAAATTCATTATCAGTAATAATAATAAAAATAAATGTCCGTTGTTTTTTTGGCATGCTGGGTCATGTCTTGTCACTCAACAAGTACCTGACTGGTCCAAAGGGAGCAATCTATGCAAATCCAAGCCTTTTAACCAAGTTCCTTTACTACCAAGTTCCACATTGTTCTTCCTATGAACATTGAAAACAGCCCCCCCTCCCTCTTCCCTTCTCCACTTCCTGTCGGTTTCCAGGTCACTCACCGGTAGCTCCGCAGTCACAGCAGACATCGTTACCCGCCATCCGCTTGACCTCACCCAGGATGGCCTTGGTCAGCTCCTGCACAATGTTGTTCTCGCCAACATGCTGGTCGCCCTTAAACGCGTTGTTGAGCGCCTCCTCCTTACTGTTCTGCAGCACTGAGATCCATCTGAGAGATCATGAGAGCAGGGATTCTATTCTAATCAAGGCTTGGGTAGATACTTTGAAACTGTAGCTACTCAATTTGAAGCAGTTCAACTACAGTCCCAAAACAGCAGTTCACTACACTTTAAGCAACTGGCTAAAAGTAGCTATGTTAAAGTTATTAAAGAGGAAACCATTTATTTTACTACAAAACAAGAAGTGAAATGCTTTGCAATGAGTTTAAGGAACAAACAATTTATTATTTAAATCAGTGAATAATTTTTTGAACCAGATTAACTGAAACAGATTTTCCATGTCTAGTTTGATTATTGTCCAGCCGCTCTCCGTTGTCTTACTTGCTAGGGAAAAACTGCTAGTTACCGGATGAGCGGCAGTATTGTGTTGTTACTTTCAGTTAGTTTTTCCCTAAAACCATAGGGAATGTCCCTATGACAGGTTTCCTTTGAAAACAGAACAGGGACGATCAGACACACACGCTTACATTTGACACTCTGGCTCATCCTCTGCCTGGAAATGATACGTTCTGTCATCTAAGAGTGATAGAAGAACAGAAAGACAGTGTTAGATCTTGTAGAAAACAAGCAAACCTTCGACAATAATAGATCTGTTCAGAGCTCTATGTTTTCTGGACAACTGAAGGCTGGAATATACTCCACAACTTTGAAATCTGAAAACACTAGACATAATACACTTGCGGACTGGGCATCATAAACTAAGCAAGTGAGGATCACACACTAACAGACTTACAAGTCGGAATCTGTGCCCGCTGGCTATGACTTTCAGCAACTAGTGTTGACTCCCAAAAGCAGATATGGACCAAATATTGTTATATTTCTGTCTCAAAATTGTGACATCTTCATTTCCTATATTACCTGACGCACTAAATACAGACAGTGCTTCATAATAAATGCTGTCACAGGCCTTTTTTCAGTCATCCTGGCAACTTTGATCCAACTTACCTTGCTTTTATATTCATTTATAATTTGTCTTATGGAACTAACCACAAATAATTATTAAAATAGTTATTTTATTATTATTACTACATGCTATTATAGCATTTGAAGTACTTGAAATTAGAATTCTATAATTATTATATATAAAGAAATAAAATAAATATTTTCAATCTGAGTTTAAGTTTTCCATCTAATATTTATATCTTTACTTCACCTGAAAATGGTAATAATGGTTTCAGTTGAGTTAACAAAAACACCATTGAGAGTCTGATGAATAAAGTTCTGCTTGTTCACCGAGGGGAACACTTGCACTTCCCTCACAAGAGTGACACTGTGGCAATCTATTTGGAATGAGGAAGACTGGAAAAAACATCAAATACTCCCACTCATGCAGGGACACATAAAACTGAACTTGTTTTTCTCTCTGGCATTAGCTTCCTGTGGTTAGATGACATGCTAAAGGAAGCACAGGAGCATGGGAGAAAATCCCTCAGCCATTACTTCCTCACAGATAACAACAACAACACCACCATCACTGTGACACTCAAACTCTACAAGCTACAGAACTGCAAGGCTCTACACTATATACAGTTTTAATGATTTTTATCAGATGATTTAAAAGATCAAAAAATAGACTTTCAATTGGTTGATTTGGATCTCAGTTGAATTTCTTTCTCCTACTTTGATCTGTACTGCTCCTCTAACATTTTTGCTCTCAATGTTCTCAGTTACGTCTTTAGCAGCCAGGCTTTAATTAAGTTTTACAGAGCTCCCATATCAGATTTATAAATGTGTGTGTGGAGTAACGGCGACGGGGTGTAACCGTACGGGAGATGAGGTCGAAACTTTTCTTCTCCTCTGGGTTGTGCTTCACCTGACAGGTGAGAAGATTGAGTTTGGCAGGAGGTCTGTTAGCCTGCGACACAGTGAGAGAGAATATAATGGTTATGCTCATCTCAACACAATCCTAATACAGTGATTTACTATTGGAACTTAGAAATGAAACCCACGAAACCTAGCAAAATTCAGGCTATATTTCTTTTGTTTTTGAGTTTACTGACTTTGACTTATACTAACTTAATTTTTTTAATCATAATAACACAGCGTTTATTTGAATGCAGAAAATACACTTTTATAGTAATGAAAATCTAACAAGAATAATTAAATGAAAATCATGTCTCAAAAAAAAACAAAAAAAAAAAAAAAAACCTAATTGTCCTAGAACAGGATTAATTTTCATTTCATATATTCATATGTTTTTTTTTCTTTTTCTAATTGTCTTCAAGGATCCATTTCAAAAACACCTTTATAAATCCCTTCATACATGTATCTGGCTCTCTTTTTCCATACATACTGTATATTCTACACTGACACTGTAAAGCTGAGGACATTGAGAATCAGACACAGCAAGAACTTCCTAAACTTGTGCTCCAGCACAAGGTGTACAAAAGCAACTGCTGAACTGCTCTTTTATTCGACACTTCCTGTTATCCTCTCACTAGTTGTCTTGGTGACAAGGAAAGTTTTCAGTTCCCAACAACACTGATGCCAAAGGAAATGCCTCTAGAAAAGACAGTACAATGACTAATGATGTTCACTGAGGGGCTTGGCTTGAAGGCTGAAAGCCTATTGAATTAGCACTGCACTAATGAGGAAACTGTGTGATTTATCATAGATAAGTGTATTGCAGGTGCTGTGGACCAGCCCTTTTTAACCCATTTCTTTATTTATTTTCTATTTTTATATCACCTTTTTAGCCTTTACAAATCCACTTAAGTCCGCCTATGGTGAGGCAAATAAATTTTTAAAAGCATGTGTATTCCCTGAAGTCTCAATTAACATGATGACATAAAACTGCACTCATGATAATTTAATTTTTTTTAATAAAAAATAAAAAGGGAAAAGGAAAGAAGAATTTTGTTCCACTTGTCACTTTTTTCACATTATAATTAACATTATAAAGACAGTATATAAGTATATATTTTCAACCAAAAGACAATAATAAAAGTATCAAAAAAGGAACAAAGAGTTCTAGTACTAAATAGTATAATAAACAGTACTAACAGCTATTGTTTTCACGTCAAAGCTTATTGTATACATTTATTCTTATGCTTATATATACATATATATACTAGGGGCATTGATGGCGCAGTGGATAAGACATGCCTATGGTATGAGAGACCCGGGTTCAAATCCACTGTAAGACACCAATGTGTCCAGGGGCGTGCGACCTCTGACATATATAGCAATTGTAAGTCGCTTTGGATAAAAGTGTCAGCTAAATGAATAATGTAATGTAATGTATTCTCATGCAAAAAAAAAAAAACACTTCTCTTAATACATCAGTATTAGTTGCATTAATATGAGATTAATATTTCAAGATCCCTTTACTATTAAAATGGCAAGTTACACTAGAGGACACTGATGTTACTGCTCCACCTGACATTACTATACCTGACCACCTGACATTTCAACTACCTATAGGTTATTGAGCATGAAAACTAATCAGGCAGGTTACGTACCGTCCCGTGCGAGATGGTCAAATAACCATTCTTCACTGTGCACTTTCTCTTCTGCCACACTTTCCGCAGCCTGAGGAAGTACGCAGGAAACAGTAAAAGTCACATCAATGACAATTTAAGCGTTACATACAAACATACATAACAAACATGCACTAACTCACTGTATGGCATTTTAATGTGATGTCAAAATATGATTACCCATCACTCTTCTTGTAAAGGTTCCCGCTGCGCTCCGTCCCATGCTCTTTGTTGCCCTGGGGCTGGTGCAGACTGTAGGTGGCGCTCTGTCTCACCTGTGAGTCCTATGAGGAGAGAACAGATATGTAAATGTATATTGTCTGTGCACACAGCAGCAGTGAACCACTGGCATGTCAGCAGTCAGAGGAAGTAAAAAGCAGTGTTTTTGTACGGCAATGTTGTCACTCCAGTGTAGAAATGGGACCAGTGGGTTTCAAGTGTCCCCAGGGAGCTGAGCTCATTTGAAAACACAAGGCTCTGATCCAGTAATGAGAATGCTGCCATTTTAGTAATAATGTTTTGAGATGGACGAAAGCCAAAATGGGCTGTATTTAGTCTGTGTGTGCTATATAAAGCTCGGCTTAAATATAGACACACATCACTCAGGGTTGGATAAAAGACATCAGCCGCAACATTGTATGAACTGCACTCAGAGCCTAAAAAATTGAATTAATCTGCATCACGTTTTGTAATCAATTCCAGGAAAAGGCAAATGCACAAATATGATCATGTATACCAAGTAGACACTTACTCTCCTAGACTTTGTTGCCAAAGGACGGTAGCGTTAAAGAAGAGAAGAGAGCATTTTTCAGACAGGTTACAAAAAACAGTTTGCACTCTAGAACAACATTGCTATATATTGTAAGAATGCATCAAACTCAAAACATTGTGTGACATCAATAGACAGTTATTTTTGTGTTATGGTTAATGAATAAAAATAAAAAATGCAGTGTGCATGAGTAATGCGATAATGAGTTTTCACAAGCAATGTTTACAAGCAGAAGTCCTAAACCATTTCAATCTAAATGCATGTTAAACTGAGCTATAAATGCACTGTGAATGGTGCTGTGGCTTTGGAATTACTGCGAATTGAGTTGGATTTGATTTGAGAAAGTACCAACCTCCTTCTGCTCCACTTGCAGAGCGGTCTTTAGCACGTCCCGTAACTGGTTTAGCTGCCTGCGTTCTTCATCCTGTACCTGTTTGATCTGAAGACACAAGCAGCAGTGGAAACAGAAGGTTTTATGAAGGTAAAAAGAGAACTGGTGTGTCAGTGCTTCAGCTGTGAAGAACCTCTCACCGAGTGCAAGTCTGTGGCGAGTTTCTCTATTGAGGGTTTGAGGTTGTCAACTGCTTTGAGACCATCCTGAAAGAAGCTATGGCAGAAGACATAACTCCAGTTATTTTACAAATCATTTAACACAGGCTCCAATTTAGGTAAAGATGTTATACAAACAACAGAATTTCAATTATGGACAAAAGAATTCTTCAAAATATTTACTTTTGTGTTTCACAGAAAAAAGAATAAATGTGAATAAATTTCATTTTTGGGTGAACTATCGCTTTAACTGCTTTTAATGCCCCACAAAATATCGAAATACTTGCATCTATAAACAATATAATATCTACATTTTAATTATATACCGTTTTTTTTGCGGACTATAAGTTGCACCTGAGTATAAGTCGCATCAGTCCAAAAATACGTCATGATGAGGAAAAAAACATATATAAGTCGCACTGGACTATAAGTCGCATTCATTTAGAACCAGGAACCAAGAGAAAACATTACCGTCTACAGCCGCCAGAGGGCGCTCTATGCTGCTCAGTGTAGGCTACAGGAGCACTGAGCAGCATCTCTGGCAGCATAGAGCGCCCTCTCACGGCTGGAGACGGTAATGTTTTCTCTTGGTTCATTTCTCTCGGTTCATGTCAAATTAATTTTGATAAATAAGTCGCACCTGACTATAAGTCGCAGGACCAACCAAACTATAAAAAAAAAGTGCGACTTACAGTCCGGAAAATACGGTAATACATAAATGGTTGGGATTGAGAAATGTGGCCAGACTTACTTGCACTGTGCGTGAAAGTATTTGATGAGATTCTGAAGCAAGTCGACACCTTTCTTGATCTTGATTTCATTGACTTTGAGGAGGTACTGTAACAAAACAATAGAGGAGCCTGAAGCACACACACTGTACAGGAAGTGCCTATTACAGCACCACAACAGGATTCTCCAATGAAATGAGTCACCTCTTACCTCACACATCTGAAGCTGAAAGAAACGGCGCTCTTTCTCCATTTCCTCTGCTATCTCTGCTCCACTGATCTCCGTCCGGATCATTCCATGCTGTCGGGCGTGCTCTTTTTTCTCCTTCTCTATTTTAGAACTGCGTGAAACACATACAGACCACCTTAAGAATTCAGATACACAAATGCAAACACACGCACGGGAAACACTCATGCAGCAGGGCATTTTTATTTCCATATGCTCCAGCGGCATATTGTACCCCACGTTACGGATGCAGCATTTCCTCTGTGGGGAAGGAGGGCCCTTCTCTCAGACACAGGATTCCAGAGAGAGCCTCATGCGTTTGGTTTAAGCCTTTATATGCTCTAAGCTCCAGCGGCCGATCATGAAGCAGGCTGGCCATTTCTGGAACCTCTGCTTTCAGAGTTTGAAGCCTTGCGAGGAGATGTGGTCAACACTACAAGCCATTTCCAAAACAAAACATTTCTAGTCAGTGAAACTAGTAAACGAAAAGGCAAAAAAAGATTGCGAGAAAATGCATCAAGCGTTAAATGAAGTGATGTGTTAGCGTGAGGAGCTGACAACAAGTTTGATTTCTGTATTAAGTTCAGTGTTGGGGAGAAGCAAGACTATTAACTTAAAGTGATTATTTAACCAAAAAATTTATTTTTAGTATTTGTTTTGTCTTGTTTTGTTTTGTCGAGTCTGATTCATTTTAGTGAACCTGTTCAGACAGTTAATTTCAATGAAGGGTTTCAGTTAATTTTATGTTTTTATAATTAGGACTTTTTATATCGTTTTACAATAAACATTTGAAATTCAATGAACGGATTCAAAAAGTTGCTGATTATTTTTATTTACTTTTTATTTTTTGTTATTTTTTTTTGTGCCAAGCCAAATATCATGGCTATATTCAATCAAATAAATAATATAAATATATAAAACCTATGGAATATCATCTTTGATGAATGTGGTGTAGTAATATTATTATTTAATGAAATACTCAATTTCTTTGTTCTTGATTCAGTTACATATAGTTCAAAATTACTTTTTTTTTTACACTTGATTTTTGTTTTTGTATTTTAAAGGCATACAAGTCCAAAAATATAACTCTTAATAATAATCAAATATAATTATTTTTAATAAATATAATTATGATTAGTTCGTAGTGTGTTTTTTTTTTTGTAGCTTCCCCAATGATTTGGGTATAGCATCTGTACATCTAACAGATGGAAGAAATGAGCCTAAACAGACTCCCTCATGTCAGCACATCACTTCCATAGATGACTGTAAAGAACAGTCCACCATTTTTTATGAAAAAGAAAATGTTCAATATCAAGTCAGTTAAAAACAAAACAAAAAATGGTGGAGTGTTGCTTTCATCTTTGGGAGAAAGAAACACACACAAACAAATAAGTAAATATGAATCGTGATTTGATGTTTCCTGCTGTTAACCTGGTCTCCCGAGGCAACACATTATTTTTAGTGTCAGATTCATTGCCTCTTAAACAAACACAGCAAGATCTTCAGCAAATTCATTAGCAGTGTATTTGCACAAATGAAGCCTGCCACGCAAACTGCAATTTGCGATAAAGCCGAAAGCTTTGCACAGACAGATATTGAAGTGAACTCAAACTGTAGCGGAGGTGACGATGAAAACCAGTTTAATGGAGTCAGGGCCAGTGTCACGTTAGAGGACGGTTTCATTTCTTTCTGTCTGGAAACATGAAGGTATCGGTCACAATCAAATGCCAGAGATTATATCCAGCGATGAGGGGTGAAACATGTATTTGACTGAGCAAAACTGCTGATGATGGAAAACAGCAATGATATTAAAAAAGACAGGACCATAAACAGACCATGGCTTGTCATAAGAAAATATATTACCCTTTCAGTAAAGAATGTCCCTTGCAGCTTGGAAATATATAAAAAGTGCTACATAAATGTCATACATTGTCGCATGCACAGCAATCAGTGTAATAGCAGAGGATAGGAATACAGGAAGTGAGGTGGTAACAATGACAGCTCATTATCCAGAGTGCTGGGTGCCACTGATCCCTCATTTGAGACTCAGGACACTGACATTTCCTTTCGATTTAATTCATTTTCAGACTAAGATATAAGCAAACATGCATGATAGAAATGCATGATAGATTCTTTGAAAAATCTCTTACACTTTAGTCTCATAGTCTTTCCAGGCTTTATCAAAGGGCTTCTTGAGATCCTGCAAAAGAAAGAGAGAGGATATTCATTAGACACACATAGAGTATGACTCAACTTTCATTTTGACATCCGCTGCTTAACCCAAATAACTGAGGAAAAACAGGACTGAGCAGAAGCATTGTCTCACAGAGCCTGTCGTCTGCTCCAAACTGTGGATGCAATGTTCTCCTCTGAATCATATCATGATATGCTACAGCATTGTCACACAATTCAAAGTTGGCCCATTGGTTGTGTTCTGAATGCACTAAACAACATTAACGCAGGGTGTTTAGATTTGCTCAGCCAGCCAATCAGATTGGAGCATGCATTTTGCACAAAAATGGCAAGGCTTGAGGCTTAGAGTAGCAGAAGAGTGGCATCAAATCACTACTCAGATGTACACCATCACATATGATGTCATGCTCACAAAGAAAGTACCCGATGTTATGCCAGTGGCTGTATTCTGAAATGACATCATCTGAAGGTTTTAGGGAGATTCTTCTTGTGCAAACAGATTGTTCTGCAGCAGCTCTACTGAGGGTTTACGCTAATAACATAAGTCTGTGCTTGTAGAGGGACTTCCTAAGAGTCCTACCCACTCTGTTAATGTGCTTCCATAAAAGATGTTACACACACACACACACACACACACACACAAAAAACAGTCTCATCTGTGCCAGCGATAATGGCTCATTAAGAGTTGTCTGACAAGAAAATCATTTCCACATTGAAAGAACCCATATCTCCAAGCATTCCATACTTGAATCAATGTAAAAGAAAACAGAAGACACTAGAAGTGCCTATTTAAACTAGTCTTGTGCCGCTATTCGGTAATGCGATATATCACGGTAATCAATATACACAATATTGTTATCGTGGGCACTTCTAAATACCGCGAATAATTATATATTACAAATTATTCTGAATTTGGAATGCATTTTAAGAATACTATTCCCATTAACTGGTCAAAATGCACAACACCGCTGTATGCTGCTTGAAAGACTCTGTGCGCTCTGATGTAAACAAGCACACATGAGAAACACAAGGAGGAACGCGTGAAGGACGCGCTGAATGAAAGCACATTCACTCTCTGACAGCAGATGGAGCTAAACTGCAGAAAATGTCCTTACCCTGGAAACCCCTTAAATAAACCAGCAGGACCACTTTCTGAATATTTAACATATTTAAATAATTTTAAATAGCCATTCAGATTTGTGTATTGACTATGTTGTGCATCACAGTGCCAAATACTTAAGTATTAAGACTTGATTAGGTTATTTTAATCTGGACTACAACTTGCCATGGATATAGTTTGAAAATGTTTTGATTTTTTTATTGTTAAATCACACTTTACATCAGGGCTTAATTTTTAACATTATTTAATTAATTGGTTAACAAACTGCAAATGACAAATTCTTCTGAACATCGGTATTCCAATATTTTATAACACGTTATTAAAATGTAAAGTTGCAACTGTAGTATTTAATGAGCTAACATGAACTATGACTTGTATTTTTTGTTATTTTTTAGATTAATAACTTCTGTAGCAAATGTAGCTATGGTGAATGTTAATGGCTAACTAATGAGATTGTAAAGTGATACCTATGGGTCCTTATAGTACTTTTGCACTTTAATCTGTGCAAAACTTTTAACTTTATATATTTTTCTTTATTGTTTTATTTTACTTAAATGTTCAGTTATTTTTGTCATTAGAAAAAAGTTATTTAACCTATTGAAAGTGAAAGTGAAGTGACATTCAGCCAAGTATGGTGACCCATACTCAGAATTTGTGCTCTGCATTTAACCCATCCGAAATGCACACACACAGAGCAGTGAACACACACACACACTGTGAGCACACACCCGGAGCAGTGGGCAGCCATTTATGCTGCGGCGCCCGGGGAGCAGTTGGGGGTTCGATGCCTTGCTCAAGGGCACCTAAGTCGTGGTACTGAAGGTGGAGAGAGAACTGTACATGCACTCCCCCCACCTACAATTCCTGCCGGCCCGAGACTCGAACTCACAACCTTTCGATTGGGAGTCCGACTCTCTAACCATTAGGCCACGACTTCCCCTTTATTATATTGTATTATACTATATTTTCATTATACTATACAATAATCACATTTTGTTGCTTTTTTTATCCAGTTGTATTTACTCAGTGCAACTTATAACATCCAGGTGAACGATAGAACACAATCATGTCAGAAAAAAACGGAATCACTGATTTGGAAAAGGGATCACCCCCTACTAAAAATTACTTGTAAACTCAGCCTTAGCTATTAACTTTATCAGTTGCACACAAAGCCATCTGACTTTTAGCTGTGGTCATTTTGATCAGCTCAGCATGAAAAGAGTTTTCCTGCAGCATTTTAGTTCTTGGTAGTGCAAGTGAAGCAAACAATCAACTATGAGTGTCAAGGCACTGTCAAAAGATTTCCGGGATAAAGTTGTGGACAGGCACAAATCAGGAGATGGATACAAAAAAATATCAAAGGCTTTATCAATGGCTAGAAGAACAGTGAAGTCTATTATTAAGAAGTGGAAAGTATTTGGTACAACACAGACCGGATCAGACTGGATCAGGAAGTCGTTCCAAACTGGATGAAAGAGCCAGGAGGAAACTGGTCAGAAATGAGACCAAGAGGCCTACAGCAACTCTGAAGGAGCTTCAGGAATTTATGACAAAGAGTGGTCATTGTATGCTTGTGACAACAATATTTCAAATTCTCACAAATGTGGCTTGTATGGGAGGGTCGCAAGAAAAAAGCCACTCCTCATGAAAGGCCACATGCAGTAATGATTGAGCTTCGCCAAAAAACTCTTTGGAGATTCTGAGGCAGATGAGACTAAAATTTAATTATTTGGCCTCAACACTAAACAATATATCTGGTGGAGATACAATACAGCTCACCATTCAAACAGCACCATTCCTACAGTAAAGAATGGAGGTGGTGATATTGTTTTTATTTTTTCCTGACATGTGAGTGTTCTATCTTTCACTTGGATGTTATAAGTTGCAATGAGTAAATTCATCTGACTAAAACAAAAACTTTGTTGGCCTTCATTTCAGGCTGGAAAGCAACAAAATATGATTATTTTAAAGGGGTTATTATTTTCTATACCCACTGTATACAGGTGTGCAAATACATGTCAACGGAGCAGAGTGCAAAAGAGAAAGCGAATCAACTGGATCATTCTTCTTACAAGTTAACACTTTAACATGTGCAATCTCAATCTCAATCACAATGTATTATAACCTTGATGTTTTAAAATATTTTCGTGCACAATAACAGTCATTGTACATTAGTCAACTTATGCATTGTTTTAAATAGATTAATTGTCAGATTAATGAAATAATCACCAAATTAATCAATTATCAAAATAGTGGCTGGGTGCAGTTCTAGTCTGGGTCTGTTTTTAAAACAGTCTTAATGAGAGAGATATTTAGGGCTCTGTAAAGGAACAATCTCAACCACCAAAAGGGTCACTTCAGGGATTCAGAAGAATGACTGTTCAGCAATTCGGCTTATTAACTCATGAACACAGAAAAGATGGGACGTAGAGAGACAAAGGAAGAACATTTCTGTATGCCATTAAACAGTGTTACGAGCTGCTTCATTTTGCTTTGCCTGAACTATAAATCATCATTCCTCACCACACAGCACCAGGATACTTATCTCTAACAAGCTGAGTCACATAGCGTCACCTGGACGTTCAAACCACAACATCTATTAGCCAGAGGGGTCTAAAAAAGCTTGAGTGGGTGGGTTTCACAGCTCAGCGGGCTTCAGCGCTGACATCACTCCCTCTGAGGCCGATAAAACTGTCTACACAAGCAAAGACTGACTGAACAGAGGAAGTTTCGTTCACGAACACACATCATAAGACAATAGATGCAGCTGAGGAACAGACAGCACTATCATCGAGTTGAGAGGTTTTGGCATGATGTCAGCTCGTCCGTGTGTGGGTTTCATGAGGATTGCAATTCCGTCTCCCTCAGCAGTTTAGATGACATCCATTTCATGGTCAAGAACAGCGATCGCTGGGGGTCAAGCTTTCTGACATTTCACAAACCATAACACTTTACAAGTTGAATAAATTACCATTCCTAAATTCCTCCCCATTTAAAATAGGGAGAAAGTAGTAAAAGACTTTAACAAACATGGAGAAGTGGGATGTTCCCATCTTCTACCCCAGAATACCAAAAACAACTTAAGTGAAAAATAAGCAGATTTTAATTAAACACGAGAACACACTTACTAAATAACCTATAGACAAAAAGGGGAGAGTATAATGATGAAAACTTTTTTACATCAATGTTAAGATTAATGTTCATTTACGAATATTTAACACACTGCCGAAAAAAATACAGGCAACAAAACAGATGACCTCGTAATGACACCAAAGACATTTCATTTCAAAGATCCATTTGCTGATGAGTTAATGAGGCACAGGTTCAGGTTAATGACTGGAATGATGGCCCGAGACGAGGCCTGTAATCTCCCCCCATTAGCGGCTTCCCCTACTGTGCTCTGAATCAAGCCCGATGCTGATGCAGACTGTTCTGAGACCATTAGGACTCCAACTGCAGCTGTCAATGTCATCCCAATCACCTCTACAGGAAACTGACTGAAATCAGGATTTACATCTTCATCTCAGGTGGATTTATATGAGAATCTGATGCTTCTGCAATGGCTGAGTCCAGACTAGTTATTTGTTTTTAACTCAAGCCAGTTTACTTGCCATCCATGTTAATAGAGTAAAAAAATAGAAAAAAATTGAATTAATCAAATTTTCAAAAATAAATAAATCAAAATAAATAAATAAATCAAAATAAATAAATATTTTATATATATATATATATATATATATATATATATATATATTGTGTTTATATAGTGTTCAGTCCTTTTTTATATACAATTTGTCTGTTCAAACCAATGTGGAAAAAAACTGCAGATGGACGGAATAAAAATGCAAATATACTCTGACAGTAGGTGGCGCTTATAAGAAAAGCAGGAATGCTCATGATACCCCGGTACACAAAGCGCCTGATTGTCACAGAATTGTATTTTTTTTAAATAGCATTTATGTTTTTATTTTAAACAGATTTTTGCATTTGCTATGCACTAATGCACCACCAAGTCATGCAACAGCAGTGACACAGGGGATGTGACCAAAAGTGCAAATCTGATGGGTTCGATGGAAAACAGATTACAACACCATTCCCTAAAAAAAATCCATAGCATTGATGGTATGCAAATATTTGAACAGGCATATTGTTTTTCACACCAAAAATTTTTGTCATTTAGTACGAGAAATAGTACCACTAGGCAGTGATGTTGTGAATGCTATCTCAAATAGTGAGAAATACTTCTGACACTGTAAATGTCTAAACACGTTATGTCACTATTAAGGCCCAATCAATGCCTGTAGGGTCTCACTGATTCAGTTAACAGGACTTTCATTTTTAACTACACATTTAAGGAGTGGCATCACCCAGGCAGAATGTCTTTTTCAGTCCCATCACAGCGAGAGAGAGAAAGTGAAGTCTCCAAGGAAACGAGACTGGGAGCTGAGTGAAGCGCCTCATTAGGAGTAAATCAAATCAGACTCCACCTTAAGAGCTAAGAAGACAATCACGTGGTACATAGAAGGTCAGGAGGTCACGGTGGACATTAATGAACTGAAGTGGCCTGGAAGAACGTCCTAAAATTCTACCAGCTGTCTTCTGCTCAAGCATGTTCATGTGAGCATAAACAGACACACAGGGGTCTAATACTGGTACTACAGTTTCTGCCAGACATAATATAACCAAAAGCATATGGGAATATTATGTTTAAAGGTAGAATGTTGCACTGAGTATTCTAGATGTTAGTGAGATCTTTAGACTTGGGGATAATATACAGAAAACCAGTGCGTGATCCCTAAGAGTCCCAGCCATATCTAGGCACATGGCCTAGACATCATAAGCTGAATACTAAAATATTATTTATCAATAATACGTTGTATATAATTAATACATTTTAATATATTTCATTAATAATATAATAATAATAATAATATTTCATAATGCATTGAATAATAAATTAAATGAATTTTTAAATTTCAAAAAGTCTCTATCATTAAGGTGTAAATTCAGTCACAAGTAATTGTTTACGCAGGAAATTCAAAACTTGTGTGCCAAGGAATATTCCCCATCTAGTATTGGCTGCTGTGCATAAAACACCTTGAGACAAGCCAAAAAGCAAAGAAAAAAAAAAACAGTTTATTGGCTTAAAGTAATAAACTTACCCCTTTAACCCCTTTCAGATCTCCCTTCAGCAGACTGTCCAATGGGAAGGTAATGATGTTATTCATGTTCTGAAACTAGAGAGTAAAAGCACCGCATTAGACAAATCTCTTTCTTCCCAGCTGTGCAACTGTCTTTCTTAGAATGGCAGTCCGAGATAAACACACAAAACTGAGAGGAAACAAGAAAGGTCTGTTGCTGCGGGAGAGAAATGAGACGTTTTAAGTAGTATTCTTGGAAACACTATGTTAGTGGAATTACTCATTAGCGTCACAAAAACTAACAAGAAAACTTCCCAAAATCATAAATTACACAATGATTGATAATGCTCAGCTCAGCTCATTTGAGGAAGCAGCACCAGTAACTGCTAAAACACATTCATGAAAGTTGATCCACCCAGTAGATCAATGACTCCAGATCAGTTTTTGGGCCCAGAGGTCCAAACACATTAACAGTGGGAAAGTAAGATACCTGAAACCCATTTGCTCTATATAAAATCACATCAATGCACAATAAATGTCCTCACCAGGTTCTTGAAGAGGGCTGTGAGCTCCTTGGTGAAGACGGAGAACTTCAGGAAGGCTGATCCCAAGTCAGGGTCATCTCGGTACACACAGTTCTCTCCAAACTTCTCTAGAGCTTGAGTATACTGCTCCTCGTTCTCCACGTGAGCTACAAACAGACAGAAAGTTGTAATCACAACTTAATTGTACCCTTAAAAAGCTAATTAATTATTTTATGTACTTCAATAATTATAACAATCATTTTTTATGAAGTTCTATACAGTCACATAAGCCTAACATTCTTCAAAGCTGCAGTATTGTGTTTGTCTCCCCAACTTATTGTTCTTTCCTTCTGTTGGTTTCTTTCCTCCTGATTGCGTTGTCATGTATTCCCGCATTATCAGTTACAGTCCACCTTATCACATCAACTTCATAAAACCACGGACACAAAAAATAGCCTATTTATTGTTTTAAGGAATCTTTTCCACACTCTGCTATTGTTATTGTACACCAAGACAAAAATACCCTGATAGGGCCTGATGGAAACTTCCTCACAATTCCATCAAACTCCCAGTCGATGTCCTCTTCAGGAGCAAAGAACGAAAGATGGAAAACAAGCAAACGTGTATTTCACTCATGCAGTGATGTTGCAAACTCCCCACAGTTTGTCTGCAGGGAAAATGTGCAATTTACAAGTACAGCCATGTTATAAATCGTCGGGATGCTAGTAAATGTGCAAGCCTGTTTATAATCAACACCTGGAGCTTTTCAAGCCTCCCTTGTGGGTGACCTTCCTCACATAACTAGGTAACATTACCTAGCGCAGTTTCCTCAAACAAACACAGTCAGCAAGAATAGCCACACAGTATTATTATATAGTCAATGACCTCTTATGAATAATTCATAAGCTGATTTGATTCAGTGTTGCTTGTGATAGTCTGCTTGAGAGCTTTCTCTTTAGGCGACCTATTGTATCTCGATAGGAAGGACACTGTGGGACAGGAAGAGAGGCATTGGTGCACTATCACATTAAAGCCAGTCCAGAACTGGGGCCATGCCGCGACAACTCAAAAGGAAGACCTGGAGACGCACTCCAGCAGATTTGTGTGCTCATGTGCTTGAGTAGACTTGGAGCACTGCCCAGGTCACAACAGGCACAGTAATTAAATACAGGCTAATAAGGATAGTGGATATCTGAAGGCCATACGCTGAGGAGATTCAATTCAAATAAAAGCATCCTTTCTCATACCTGACTGGGAAGCCAGGGATAGGGCATTTGTTTTTGTTGTATGCCCTATGCCTGTTGAGTTTGATGAATGGCTACACCTGCTTCAATAAATAAACAGTTGATAATTACAGATGAGAGCACAAATGTGCAGTATATGCATCAGTTAAAATTGCTAACCCAAGCTTAAACTTAAGTAGTCCAGACTCCTATTAGTTTTATCTTTATTGCATAGTAGGCAGGATTTAAACAGGGAATCTAGTGAGTTCACTGTATACTGTACAAATAGTCAGATATCTTTCAAATGAAAGTCCTAAATGACATTGAAATTGATATGATCAGCATCACCAAGCAAAGACTTAAGTGTGAATTATACTACACTCTACACTGGGTTAAATAGTAAATTTATAATTACTTGGAGCTATTCTAATGACATTTTGTAGTACTAAGCAAAATACAAGTATGTTTTTATACAATCACTCGCTATCTTGGAGTTTGTCACAATTAGGGCTGTGTGATTAATCGAAATCGTAATAAAATCGCGATTTGAGCGTGCGCGATTTCTAAATCGCTTTATGGCACGATTTTCCGTGGCCCCGACCTCCCGCAGTATGCTATCCGAACCAATCAGAATGCAGCGCACCTAAGTGGAGCGTGAGAGTAGAACAGACTGGGCATATGCCTACAGTAACTCCAGGTTTACACACTGTCTGTCGGCCCATGTTAACGGATCGGAACGTTCACACTGCACGCGGTAAAAGATGAGAACAGAAAAGGTTATAAATAGAAAGATTTAATATCTTGCGCATGAGCACAGAGAGAGTTGTGAGAGCACAAGACACAGGTTGAGCAAGAGGAGACACGCATCTGGTTTTGTTAACAGAGCAAAGGAAATCTGCGTGCGAGTGGAGAGATTCGCGCTCGCACATTATTTTAATGTGCTTTCGCGTTACAATAATAAACTCTTGTTGCTGCTTCTGAACTGCGTACACATAACTTACTGTATACACACTGTAGACGGAGTACGTGTGAACCTTGGGCAATAAATATATTGGGCAAAAAAATATAACACCTACAGTGAGCTCTATAACCAATGCATGGCAAAAAAGAAAAAAAATCCCTGAACACGGAAATTTTATTTTATTTAATTTTTTTATTATTTTTTTTTTTTTGCCATATGTCTAGACATTTTGTTTTTACATCTTTACTTAGTGATTATTTTGACTTATGTCTGTTCTAGACACATATTACAACTTTTTGATTTGTTTTATTTTGGAAATATGTTTAAAATTTATACTGAAAGCATTTATGACTAAAGCATGTCAGTGCGTGTCAAAATCATGATTAAAATCAAAATCGCTAAATTGATTTAAAAAAATTGTGAGTTTTTTTTTTTTGTCCTTATCGCACAGCCCTAGTCACAATGCATTCTTGGTATGCATTATCCACAAATTATACTGATGTAATGCTGCTTTTGTAAATGGATGAAAATAGTTGTCTTTAAATGCAGCATAATGTTTGCAACAGCATTCATGTTGGGTATATAGGTAGACAGCTCAATAGTGTGAAACAAACTTAATGGGTTATTTTACTTTCCCTCAATGAGATTTCAAATCTCATTGAGGGAAATCTCAAGGGGAAGTCATGGCCTAGTAATTAGAGTTTGACTCCTAACCCTAGGGTTGTGTGTTCGAATCTCGGGCTTACGTGCCCTTGAGCAAGGCACCGAACCCCCAACTGCTCCCCGGGCGCCGCAGCATAAATAGCTGCCCTGAGTATGGGTCACCATACTTGGCTGAATGTCACGTCACTTTCACTTAAACAGCAAGTGTAAGTTCTTGAACTTACAACAAGTAACCCTCACTTACCGGAATAAATTCCATTCGATTACTGTAAAAGTGTAGACAGCTTATTATATTCCTTTGCCAATATAATAAACTGTCTACACAGGATTAGGTTAAAGTAGAAATTTCCCTTCGACCAACTACTTGGTAGTAGGGCTGCACGATATTGGGAAAAAATTACATTGCGATATTTTATTTTTCTACAATATATATCGAAGAAAAATAAATAAATAAAATAATATATCATATACCTATGAATTCTAATCTAATTTTATCTTACAAACAAAAATGGGGTGAGCATAATTACATTCACATTTTAAATGATTTAAACATCAGAATATTATTTAAATTAGGGTAAATTATTTGTTTGTAACTTTAGGATATGGTTTGAATTGTTAACATATTAACTAACATGATCTTACCACGAGCAATACATTTACTGTTACTTCACAGTGCATTAACTATGTTAACAAATACTGTACAACTTTTGATTTCAACAATGTTGAAATTAACAATGTTGTAGAAGTGCAGTTTAGTAATAGTAAATGTTAAATAATGTAGTTAAATAGTTTAATAAATAGAACATTATTGTAAAGTGTTACAGATTTTTTTAATACACCAATTCAGACGTCTCGTGAGTTCAGTGTTGGACAGGCCAGTTGTTTAAACCATTATTTTAATTGAATCGGTTCAAAGGAATCATTAGTTCGCGAATCAGACGTGTACGGAACGAGTTGTGTAATTATCTCTGCAGCTTAGGATATCGCACAGGATTTGACAACACAGAAAACATTTCATCACTGATTTGCCTAATCTTCCCGGTACTTTGCACCGCGGTGGAAACACAGAGGGCAGCAGGTCTGGGGGGAAAATAGTTCCTGGGGAAAAAAGTTCCTGGTACAAATGTTCAGGGTAATTTCGGTAGAAACGCAGCATATGAGTTGTGAAGACCCTTTCCTGACTCATCACATCTCATTATAGGCCTTTCCTGACTTATTACACTAATTTCCACTGATAATGCCAGTGCCATTGCATTCGGCCTATTTTTCACAAAATATCATTTTCTGGCCAAGGAAACTTTTATTTAATTATCATATGTGAATTGACTTATGTGTTTGTTTGTTTGTTTTTACTTCTGCGGAATTCTAACATTTAATTTATGAACATAATTTAACTAACATACAAAATCCATAGCAATGATTTTAATTGTAGAATATATAAGTCAGTCATAACCGAAATGTCTTTCAAACAATGCTATTATCATTAACTAAATCTAAAACTATTTTAAAACAATTTTTGCTAATTGACAAAGCAGGAAAAAATAAATAAAAATAATTTTTAATTATATTTATGATTATATTTATATTTTATATGTATATTTTAGTGCTGTCAATCGATTAAAAACTTTAACTAGATTAATCACACATTTTTTCTGCGATTAATCGCAATTAATCGCAATAAAAAAGAAATGTTTTTGTACGTTTTTAATAAATTCTTTAATGTAATAATTTCACAGTTAAATTTAAATACTTGTTTAAATGACATCTTTTTATGAATGAAGGCCAGTATTACTGATATTAATACAGCTACTGATTTATTTATTTATTTTTTTTACATTTATTATTAGGCTTCAAAAATATAACAGTTTTTAATTTAAGTAAACTTAAAACAATGCTAACATAAACCCATAATAAATGTCATGTTTACTCCTGCCCTTCCTGTCTTAACAGTTAGGAAATATACAGAAATTTAATAAAGTTATCAAAGTTATATGCAGTCTGCACTGCATAAACTATAAATTAAATAGTTAATCCTTATTAAAGCTACAAAAGTTATTTAGTCAAGAGCAGCGAGTCATTTTCTCTGTTCCCTTTGTTCTTTTAACTTTACTGACAGGAAGCTTTATTGGCTGCTATCCCTTTAAGAGCAGACAGACACGCGGATCTCACCGTTTATATACTGTCTATGGATCTCGCCTCATTCTCTCACAACTCTTTTTGTTCATTTTAGACTTTATATAAATCATTTAAGATTGCTCTTATGAGGATAATCGACAAAACTGGCACTTTGGGATGTTTATTGTTAGTTCAAGCGCTTAAGAGAACTGGATTCTGGCACCCTGTCTATGCATTGTGTGTGTGTGTGTGTGTGTGTGTGTGTGTGTGTGTGTGTGTGTACGTGTACGTGTGTATGTGTCACATAAGGGCATTCACAGACAGCGCATTCTCTTTTGTCTTGCCGCGCTTGAAATGTTTAAAAGCATTTAAATGAATAAGAGCGTGATCATATAATGTAAAGCTAGCCAACGGATGGCAGAAAATACGGATGCTGCGTTAATTGCGTTAAATATTTTGACACGTTAAACCAGACAAAAATTAATCGCATGCGTTAACGCGTTAACGTTGACAGCAATAGTATATTTATGAATGAGTCATTTGGATCGCTCAAACAATTTGTTCAAAAACACAGTTTAACTCTGGAATGAAAGTCCAGGACTTTTCTACTTATATTATATATATGAGCCCATTGCGTATTTCTGAGGGAGTGGTTTCATAAAAACAGGAAGTCAACCAGCCGTGAAAATGACAATGGAGACAGCGGCTTAAAATAAAGGCAAAATATACGAAAAATAAGGCGTATTTTAAAAAATGAAGCATAAAGACATGTTACACTGCACCCCATAAACACAAACAAGCCAAGAAGAAAAAAAGGCTTAAAGGTCCCTTTTTTCGTGCTTTTTTGAAGCTTTGTTCATGTTTCGCCTGTAAAAAAAAACACAGTATTTTTCACACAATTCACCTATCTGTATACCGCTGTTTTCACTGTCATAAAAATGGGCTGATAACTTCCTTGGTCCCTCCTTCAGAAATACGTAACGAGTTCTGATTGGGCCAGCGGTTCCTGTGTTGTGATTCGACAGCAGCTTAGAGCACGCGGCCCTCCTGTAAATAAGATTGGGCTAGTTTTGAGAAGCAAGTGGGCAGGAGCATGTGCTGGAGATGTACTTATAATCACAGGAGTGTTTTTACTAACGAGATGCGCATGAAAATCGCATTCGATTTTTTTGCACAGCCCTAACATCTACTTAACAAAGCTAAACAGCGTTACCCTTTGTGTAATAAGTTACAGAAACTGTTAAACGCACCAACTTAAATAATAAAATACACTTAACGGTCGTGGTCCATAAACAACGCCTTCTCCAGACAAAGAGGGACCTGCTCCATCTTTCAGGAATAATCTTTGTGCGAATCCGGCATTAAACCGATTGAGATTGAGGAAGCTGTC
Organism: Carassius carassius; assembly: GCF_963082965.1. NCBI lineage: Eukaryota > Metazoa > Chordata > Actinopteri > Cypriniformes > Cyprinidae > Carassius > Carassius carassius. The sequence goes on along the minus strand of NC_081785.1, from coordinate 17,156,541 downwards.
CTCAGCAAAGTGTGCTGCACATAGTTTTACATGTGGATTATCATTTTCGGGAACAGAGTTAAACATAATTTGTAACCATTAATCTCCAAGTACAGTGTCCCTGGGAAGCCCAAACAAAGGTGATTGGACTCAGAGATGAAAATAACAGCGTTTGGACGACATGGCGACAAACACAAACGAAACTCTTCCTCTTCTCAGTCGGAGCGTAACAAGACCACACCCCCCTGTTTGTGAATTCATGTGGACGGAGGTTAGTCAAAAAACTGTTTTAGTGACGTCATTACTGCAGGAACTAGAGGGATGTGGTCCAAACGGGTCGTTTTTTGTAGGCGAATTCTGTTAAATAAAATATCTCGCTTGGCATTGAACTTTGAGCTTTAGAATTTTACAGATATTATTTATACTCTAACAACAACATAAGACACTAACTAAAGTTTAAAACATGGGATCACGAAGACCGGGACCTTTAAACCACCAATATAAGCAGTAAACATATACAATTCATAGCAATCAGTTCACATATGTAATATTTTAAGTCAGATAAAAACGTGCCACCCATAACCTGAATGTCTCATGCCATTCATAACCGTTGAGTACCCAACTCCGCCTGAGCCTCAACTCTCTTACAAAAAAAATGCATCTGAATTTTATAGCAGAGCTTGTGATCTCCACATGGTTTGACATTCACAGTAGGGCTCTTCACATGCTCACACTGATGTTATGACAGTAAATCTCCAGGCCAAGCAGTGTGTGTACAGACTCAACACAGGCTGTGTTTGGCCTTCAAGTATGCTTTCTTGTTTTCTGCTGCAATGGCCAACTGTGCATTTGGATCTGCCTATTGTTTTTAAAAGCGACATATGAGCTCTGCACATCTGCAACGGCAAAACTCTGGCTCCTAGCTGTGTCTTTCCTCATGGTAACTCAACCCTAGCAGGCTTTCAGTGCTGTGGCCATCTGAATGACAGTCTGTTGGGGGAACAAAATGACTGCTTCATTGGCCTCTCACAGTCACCTTCAAAATCACTCACGCAAAAAAGCACCCGTTAGGGCAGTGACTTGAGTTTTAAGCCTTTGAAACTCACTATTACACACATATAGTATAACATTGTCTTCCTTTTCATGAATGTTTTCTGGATAGCTGCTCCGGGAGCTTATTATGTGGTTTCAGATGATTGTAAACTCAGGTGAATCTGTAGTGGAGGTGGAAGTTGGTCCATGTGAGTAATGCTTGAGTCATTTAAACACCTGTGTATATTGCACCTGGTTTATACCCCCCATTTGTCACAATCTAATTATAGAGTTTATAGAACACAGGTCAATATGTTTTAAAGCTAAATAAACTATTAATACAATACAATAATAAAGGAAGTATCAGTACTCATATTTGATTGGACATTCCAAGAGTGCAATATTTTCTTCAACAGCACTGGGATGTTTTGAAATCTCACTCGGCTTATCTGTGTTGGTGTGCTCCAGACACACTGTCAGATTTTCAGGTTATATTGTTATGCTAGTAGGTTGTGATAAGTAGACTGTCTTTATGAATGAGTTATTTGAATCACTCAACCGATTTGTTCAAAAACACAGTTTCACGCTGGAATGAAAGTCCAGGACTTGTGAAATGTATGAGCATTTTCATCAAGTTTTAGTCAATGAAATCTTAGTCACATTTTCGTCATTCTGTATAATGGTTAAAATGATAAAAGTTTTTTTTGTTCCTCAAAATTATAATCATAATGATTGTAGTCATTCAAGAAATTTACTTTTGCATATCATCCCACTAATTCCAAAATTGCAATAGTCTATTTCTCTATTAAAACAACAGTGAGTGAGTAAGTGTATTAATTTAGCGATCACAATCGCAAATAATACAGTGGAGATCACATGACAGAACACAGTCCGGCTGAATGACGCTTTCATTGAGATGCTAAACTCCAGCTTGTTTGTCAGGGTTTTCAGATCATCAGCGGTGGTGCTTCTGCAATGAGGAGTGAGCACGTGTACATGGTTTCCAATTTGCTAAAATAAGCAAAACACACCAGGCACAAAATGTATCAATTTAACAGTGAAGCTTTGATTCAGGGATTAGAACTCTTGATATCTGGCAACCGCAATCATTAAAGCTTGTGTAGTAGAGGCATGTAGAGCAGTCCGCAATAACATTTTGTCTACTTTTTTAGACTAAAATAAAGTTTTTAACTTTTTTTAATACATTTTAGTCTCCTCTTTATTTCGTCAACGAAATTGCATGTGGACATAGACTTTCATTTATTGTTTATTGACCTTATTAACATCTCATCTTCATCATGAGAAAAAGCTAGTCAACGAACATTTTTCGTCATAGTCTCCGTTAATGAAATTAACACTACTTACGAACACGAGGTAAAAACTGTTTCCATTGCAATTTCGTGAAATAATCCTTTTTTGAATTGCCTGAAAAAACACCCCATGTGAGCGTAAACCACCTCATGCGATATATGGGAATTTTTGCTAAATGTACATGTTTCTATCGGGCGTATTTTCAATTCACAATGTCAGTTTGCACAATTTGAAGGGAAATGGAACCGCAGTGAATCATTCTTTCAACTGATTTACTTAAAAACGGATTCATTCAATAATAAAACTGTTACTGAAAAAACACTACTGTGAAGTTAATGGTTTATTCTGACGTGGCTTAAAATCATTTTTTGCTGGAGTAAAATAGACTAGCAATACTGCATCTAAAGCGTCGGTAACTCAATATTAGTGATATTTAGAGCACCATTACTCTTTCTCATATAATAATGACTAATTAGAATCAACTTTTGGGGAGAAAATTGTTTGTTAGTTACAATTTATTAATTTTGTCTACAATTTATTTATCATTTAGCATTACAACACAATAGCCACTATGTCAATATAAGTGTAAAACACTTCAGAAACCTTGTTGCTCCTGGTTTTCATACACGTCTTGCTCTGCTAGACCTTTCTTACTGTGAAACGCTCAGACACCTGATGCCAGCTCAAGGTTTCACTATTGGCAAAAGCCTCCAGTAGGCCTCAGGCTCCAAACAGACACAGGAAAGATGTTCCAGTTCTGTCAGCATCTTTTCTTCCTCAACTTTCTCCCATCCTCTCTGGGCAACTTTTCGATAGATGTCTGCGATAGACACTGATCATCATGCATAAATAATCCAGGACTGTAAAACAGAAGTGCTTGTTTCTTGGGCTGAAGTGAGAATGCTCTAATGTGTCAGGAGTGAGAGCTGATCTCCTTCACCTTACTGAAGACACATTGGCAGCTTATTTAATTAATGAGATAGTATGCGAAGAGACTGAATAAACATACTAAATGATGTAAACGCTGTGACTTAAAGATGGAAACAGCCTGTGCTTCTTTAGGATGTTTCTAACTTCCCTTTTCGATGTTTTGAGAGTAAGCCTGACCTTAACAATATTTATAAACACACACACACACACACACACACACACACACACATAGAGAGAGAGAGAGAGAGAGAGAGAGAGAGAGAGAGAGAAAGAGATTCCGGATATAAAATTATATATTATTTATAATATAAATAGAATTTTGTCAAAAATATGAATTTATTATTGTACATTCTGAAAAATTATAAACATTTGAAATGCCAAATGAAAGGCGTGCTTTACCTTGTAATTTGCTACAACAGAAATATTACATATTATTTCTATTTTTAATTGGCACATTAACACTTTTGTCATCCCGCAATCACTGCAGCATCTGCCGAGGCAATGCTAATAGATGTTAGATTCAAGAGGGTTTCAAATTCCACACTCCAGCAGTGTTTTTAACACACTGTCACTGCTCTCTCCAGGTGTGAATTACACCTATTCCTGCACCTCTGCGCGTGACCCAGCAGTTCAGAGCGCTCTGATCAGGAGATTTGTCTCTCGCACGTCAACTCTGAAAGATTTACGTGCCTTTCTAAAGCCAGCTAAGAGCAGATGTCCTGTTCCTCACAGATAACAGAATGTGTTAAGAGCAGAGAACTTAATCAAAGTCACCCAGAGTCACCAGCCTGTAAGCAGAGATTCTCTGATGTATTACTGCAGAGGAACATGACGTTCCTATGAAGGCTTATGTAATACGGCTTTCCTAATGAATAACCACCAGCCCACTTGGTCATCAGCTGATATTAGCAGACATTTTTAAATATATCATTATCAGACGATGTTGTAATTATTATCATTCATGCACATTTCCCCTATTTTAAAATGTTTAAATAACCATTCTTATCATCTAATGTTCACTTTAAGTTAACTTTTAAAAACACTAATAATTTATTAATACACTTGGTAAAACTGTTGACACTTTAGCAAATCTCAAAATGAATATTCATTTTCAGCTATTTTCATACATGTTGTGAAGCCTAATTTCACCTGTAGCACTTAAAACCAGTGGCTTCATTTTTTTGTTTTTGTTTTTTTTTGTTTGTATAAATATACAAAATAAAATAACATTAATATCAGCCTTTTTTATTTATACATTTTTTTTTATATACTAGAATATGCCTAAATAGCTTGCTACATTTATCTGTAGGTTGCCTTGTGATGCCTAAATACACTTGTTAAATGTATTTATTTATTTTAGTTTTTAGAGGTTTTATTTATTTAGTCAAAGTAGTATAGCATATGAATATCTGCCATTTTTATTTATTTTTAAATTAGAATTAGTGTGATACCTAACAACTGCAGCATTCAAAACAACAAATTTTCATTTTTAGTGTCTTATTTAGACAAAATAGCATAAACAAATATTTGTATTGATTTATTTTATTGAAGCCTTGTAGCATTTAAAACGAATCAAAATAAAAGCAATAGCAATGGTTTAGCATTCATTTTGTCTGATAAGCAAATAAGGTACAGATATTTAATGCAAGTCAGGTGTGTTTAGATCAGTAAAATGCAAATAAGGATCAGGTTTGCAAATTATTTTCAGCGATACTTCATCAAATTTAAATTTGCATAATCAAATGAGTGGAACAGGTCCTGCCAGAGTGAAACAACACAAAAGCACCGATTCCCACAAACAGGAAACAATAACGGAGCCACGGCTCTGGGAATCTCATCAGTGCGTGTGGGTGATGGATAGACATGAAGGGTGTGTCCTGGCACAGCTGTCCCCTGGGGTGTGGGAGACAGCTGTCCCGCCTGAACAGAGCCAGCAGTGTTCCTGGAAAAGTGTCGATCAGCAGAGCTCGCTCGTCTGGGTCTTCTTGTGCAGTTGAAACAGATTCAGTGTGTGAATGAGCCGTGTTGTCTTAGGCAGAGACAGACGGCACAATGGAGAGCTGCTCAACCTCAGTACCGGTACAAAGAACAGTCCTTCAGTACGCGCTGATAACTGGAGCCATTCAATCGAGCATCACTCGGAAACACTCTAAAAAAATAATTATATTCCGGGAAAAGCACAACTCATGAATCGCCTTCTCCAGTAGGTCAGTGTGAAGATAACAGCCTGTCAGAGACATGAAGCTAACCCTGGATCCTAAACAGTGCTTTTGGTCCAAGCAAACAGGTTTTGCAGTTTGTAAAAGCAGTCCTGCCCTTAGTGAAATTTGATTGGTCTAAAACACCCAAAAATCTAATATGTCCTCATAGATTGTGATTTTGTACTACTGAACCTCCACTTTGAACTTGACTCTGTAAACTAGTGGAACTTATGTCATCTAATATTTGATTTGAATCTTCCTCAGCCATGTTTGATGTTTTACATAGATGAGCAGCAGTAATTCGGTCCAATGAGTTTGTAGTGTGGGCGGGGCTACTGTCGCAACTTCCACTACTCTAAATTCATCTCATTCATAAGCACTACAGCTACAGCCACGAAAAACCTGCTTATCTGAAAAAAAGAAAAAATACACTGCTTTCTTCAATAAATGTTGAAATTTCAAATGGCAAGTTGTTTTTAATATTAAATCTTTATGTGCAATATTTCTTAATAATACATAATTTTATTTTTAACATCAAAATACAGTTTTAATGTTAAAATCTTAATTCAAAATGGTTTTAATATAAAATGTTTTTGTTTAATTTTTAATAGCAAAGCATGGTTGCGAAGGAAACTTTGTTCAAACAAACTTACTGGCTTCAACAATGCATTTGCAAAACTCAAATGTAAAGAAATGTTTCAGTGTATTCTTTCAAATATTTAAATATAATATTTATAATTTTAAATATTATTTTATATGAAAATAATATTGTTTTATGCAAAGTATTTAGAGCAAATAGTGGTTTTTATTATTTTATTTTTCCCAGCAAAAGCACAGTCACTACAGCCATGGAAAGAGTGCTTGTGCCAACAAATTCACTGCCTTTTTCATTTAATAGATATGTAATTTTTATTGAGAATATTAATATTAATTTTAATATAAAATAACAATTTTAATATTAAAATATAAATACTAAAAAATTAAAAAAAAAATTATTTGACAGCAAAGAATGGTTGCTAAATATATCACTATTATACAAGTGTGAGAAAACTAAATAAACAAATAAATACCGGTTAAGACCTTTAAAAAATGTCACTTGCTGGATATCTAGTTGACCATCCTTCTGCCCTATCCCTAGTCAGTACATTGAATAGGGACTTTCATCAAATTTCACTCAGCACTTGAAAAACCATTAGATACTGAACATCGATATAAAAAAAACAGAAACAAGGAACCTGCTCTCCAGTTCCATTCTAAAGGACACACTCTCTTTTTCAGCATGATCAACATATCATGTATCAAAAGTGTCACCTATAGATAAAGCCGGGTACATTCCCTGTATCAGATGGATGCACAGATGTGCTCCAGAGATTTGCTGACTGTAATCCAATCAGACTGCGGCCACATCACGAGACGGGATGAGATGATGAATGACAGAGAGGCGAGGCTGAGATCACTTACCCAGACCCGAGGCGTAAATGGCCTTAACTGACTTCTTCATCTTGTAAAGGACACTGCGGTCCACATCCAGGGCCTAAACACAGACACAGAAAAAAAACAAAATATATAATGTGTGCATCTCAAAGCCTTTAGGACAGTAATACAGATGCACATTAACATCAGCACTACTGTACAACGAGCATTTATCAAAGACCCTTACTTATCTTTAGGTCACGCTCAAATATGAATCTCACACATACAGACTCTCAGGTGCTTGTGTGTGTTCACTGAGGGCAGACCCTGCTGTCTTGGGTCTGCAGGGGATTCATTATTCAAAAGCAAGCTCCTAAAAATACTCCAGTACAATCCCTGCACTGCAGGAGCAGAGGAAGTCGGCAGGCAGGACTGCACAGCTGAATCTGTACACATTCACCAAACAAAACTCCCTAGGAGCTCCGCAGGATGCAACACACACACACACACACACACACAGAGAGCAGTATGACATTCAATAAGAGTGCAAAGCATAACACACTTTAAAACATAAATCTAAGTCAGGGTGGTGTTATGTATACAGTTAGATGATTCAATTCAATTTGGATTCACAAGCTCTTGATTTGATGATGTAACCACATAATTCTGGTCTTTTACAGTTATAATGTAAATATTGATTACAACAGACATTCTTGCTTCTATAATGCGGTTTACTCATTTCATCATTCATTTGACTCAGTAGACATTTTCACTCTATAAAATTGTATTATTAATTGAATTAAACATCTTGTTATTTTTCAGCCTTCTGAGAATATCTATTTACTGTATATCGGTTCTCAAATGCTGTACAAACAAGTACAGCAAACGTGGAGGTAGGGGGTGTGTGATAATGATAAAAAAAAATGATATCCTAATATTTTCTGGAATTTTGACAATAACGATAATTAGGCATAATTTAGCAGAGAGTATTATGGTGCTGGTACCTTGGCAGGTTTAGGACTGTCGTGGACAGCTGACTCGTAAAGCTTCTGATATTATTCCTATTCTGTAAAGTGGCTAGATTGCAGAAGTAACAGAAATTTTTACCTTTATAAGGCCAGTTTTTTCTAAGCTGATGTATGCATCATCTTTTATGTAAAATTCTTACATTTTATCAATAAATTCAAATAGTAAGAGCGTTATCTTAAAGAAAAGTAATCAGTATCAACTAAATTTGAGTTTGCAATGCAGAGGTGGCATAGAATCTGCATCTGAAGTGGCATTTAGATGCATTTACACAGACTGTTTAATGCAGATGCATGTTTTGTTTAATTATTTTGATGTTTTGATTAATTATTTGATTAAACAAACGTTAACTATTGATATTTACAATTATTCTGGGGAAAAAAGGAAAATATACTTTATATATAAACCTAAAATCACGGCATAAGTGAGTCATTGAGTCATTCATTCAACCGATTTGTTCAAACAACTGTTGTCTAAAATGTAAGTCACTAAATATTACCTTCTAATTTATTTATTGAACTGTACATCAAATCAATATAACATCTGCAATCGTGCTGATATTTGGAGAAAATCGTCATTTTACGTGTGATATTAACTATGTCAGATGAGATAAATATAAAAGACACATAAAAGTCATACCTGTGCATTTTTGCTCCTTATCTTGAATTTTTAAGTAATTCTAAATGTATTATAGTATATGTATTATAATATAGACTTAATCATGCAGTGAAAGTGAAACTCTAAACGCACACGTGCAGTAGTCCAACCTAACGTACAATCTCATAGTGTATGCGTGTGACGGAAAACACACACAAAACTATTTTTTCTCAAATCATGTAGCCCAAACAGAATACCATTCAGTACCACAGCAGGGTGAAACATAACAATAAATAAATAAATCTAAATTTTGCATCAAGCATTAAAAAGGGAAATAGCATCTCAACATAATGGTTCCTCTACTTATGCAGCCCAGCTCAGATGTGGTTGAATGATAACACATCCTCTACAATCACTTCTCAGTACGTCCACGCTGCTTACAAAGCCTCAAACCTGCAGATAAATCTAAAGAAACTCCGGACTCAACATCCTCTGCCGTTCACAGGACCCTCCGCTGCTCCCAAAATTTGCTTTTACTAAAAACGGCGTGTAATATTTATTTCCCAAACATGTTGTAGGAAAGTTTTCTAGATGCTCGTCTGACGGCTGGCTGTGTTTCATTTAGCTGAGTGTTCAGTTTCAGAGCGGTAGGTAGACTGACAATGCTTTTACTCATAACAGGGAGTGAGCCGGACCGGGAACCACCAAAACCAAGACGCCTGACAAAGCAAAAGGAGAGTTTACTAAGAAAACAGTACAGTTAATAATAAACCAAATTATTTCATTAAAATAGAAAAAAATTCACATTAACACCACCACAGTTTCATGATAATTTTACATAATTTCATCCTTTTATAATCTATTTCTTAGTTATTTTTGAAAAAGATTACGTTTCAACACAAAAGTAAAAAACTTTTTTTGTGTCTTTGTTTCACACAGAGATCTACTACTGACTTTGTTTCACACAGAGATCTACTACTGAAGTGACATGAGGATTGTAGGAGAAACAGGACTTCGTAACAGCATTCATAAGTGGATTACTTGTATTAGGATCTAATCCCAAAGACTAGTTAAGCATCAACTGTCTAAACCACTTTGGAAATATAATAAGAGTCTAAAGTTAGAATGCTGCAAACACTAAGTCATATTTTCAGTACACACAATTATCGATCAAAAGTGACAGTAAGACATTTATAATATTAAAAAAAGGTTTACATTCCAAATAAATGATGTTCTTCATACTTTCAAAAACTCAATCACAGTTTCCACAAAATCACTAAGCAGCTCACCATATCAGATTGATTTCTGATCAATCATGACACTGGAAATTCAGCTTTGTCATCACAGACATATAGAATAAATTACAAATAAAATATAAAGTGAAATAAAACTAATAAAACAAAATATATTAAAATATAAAACAATTGATCAAATAAATGCAGTCATGGTGAACAAAGATACTCAAAAGACAAAACTCTTTTCACACCACATTTTTAAATGGTAGTAATTAATTAATACATTTTTTTATTTTATTTTTTCAATTTTTTTAATTGAACAAATACATAAAACAATTTATCTCTTGCCTTTTTTGATATCTTTTGGAGCTCTTCTCAATGCATTCTGGGATTGCCTTGACGGATAGGTGTTATTAACATAATGTAAGCATTAACAAATACTTTGGTGGTATTCATTTCCAATGAATCCTCCATTTTGATGGTTCAATTCAATACTCAACGGTCAATTTCCCATCCCTTACAGAACAAGGCTCTTCTATAGCCTTACAAATCCATGTGCTTCCCCTTTTATGTGCAGAAAGAGCTACATTAGAGTAATGTGCAGTAAAATCTGACAGACTGATCAAGTAGCTCTCTGTCATCTGAAACCGCCATCGGCCTCCGTTTACCTTCATCTCTACAGACACTGTACTCTTTCACTTAATCTCATTTTACTGGCCTTTATCTTTATCTATAAGTGAGGCACTCAGCCCTGGACAAACCGAGACAATGTTTTATTGAACGCTCAACTCAGAAAGAGATCTGGCTACATTTCCTCAGCTACACCTTCTCGTGAATCCTGCAGGGAGAATTTAAGTTTTTTTTCATCTTACTCTTTCAACATTAATCTTCATTGGTTTCAATTTAAATCTGAGACACAAAACAGGGTCCTTGAAAGAATGCAGAGGGCAGAACTGAGCAGGCTAAACACCCATCAAACTTCATCAGTCAACATTAGCAGAGAAACGAAGGGGGACACACCAAACGAGACACGTCTACCACAGTCAGCATTCATGCAGTATTTTCATTAAGTTGAAACAAATTCTGACAGGCTCCTCTGTGAGAGTGTTTGAGTGTTAAATAAGCATGCAGGGACCGACAAGATGTTGGGTTAGTGTTTCTGACAATGTGAAATTACACACCTGCCAGATGCTAGATCTCATCTGCGGAAATACCTCACTTCATCTGAAAATGAAAAGTGTCCTCTGAAATATTCAAACAGAAGTCCAATAAACCAATAAAAACACACCTCTTTCGCCAACCATTCGAATAATGCATCTCATAATTTGTGACTGCAGTTGTATCTGATCAAATGCGGATTCTTATTCTTTAGCTTGGGATAAATTAATTCGTTTTACTTTGTTGGAACAGCAGCTATGCTAATTATGTCTCTATTTGTTTCTCTGTTTTGCGTAACAAGGATTTACACAAGCTCCAGTCTGGATCCAGAACACTTGAGAAGAGATGATGTTGACCCCTCAGAGGACCTCAGATGATGCTAACCCTGAAACAACATACAGAACTGACAAATATTGCTACTTACTTTGCAATCACATAATAATTGCTGTTAATAGTGTTCATCATCTGGTTGACTATGTCTTGTATTAATTTTTTTGAAAATTCCTGTCATACACGCACAAACTGACAGTCACCACTTAAGCCCAATCCCAATTCTAACCCTTAGCCGTCCCCTTTCCCTGTCTCGATTCTCTTTTGGATGGAGGGGAAGGGGTAAGGGGAAGGGCCAAATAGCCCTTCAAACGAAGATTTTTCGGGACCACACTTCAAACGAAGAGGTATGAATTATTTTGGCTACATGGCTGCTACAGCGAACAAAAAGACACATAAATGTAAGCTAAATTAATGTTTGCAAAAAAATGCTTTTTTTTTTTTTGCTAATTTGCTAATTTGCTAACGTCATATCATTACAGACTGCGTGATAGTGCCACAGCATATGTCTGATCAGGGCGATAACTGCTGTAGACATTGATGGGGGCTAATCCCACCAGTAATTAGAAATCGCTAAACCATTTTCTCAAATATTGCCTATTCGAGAGTGAAAGAGAGAGAGAGAGAGAAATGGAAGTTGCGTGTATTCACCTCTGTGCGTTTATCTTTTTAGACTGAGTTTACTTAAAAACAGCAGTTGTATCCTCTCGTCGCTGGAAAATTTAATGTAGCGATTCAGTATTTAAACAGTATTTAATAAAAGTCGTGGGGCAGCGTTGACAAGTTTATTTTCTCCTGCGCGATTTCAGATATGTGTGTGTGTGTGTCAGTAAGCAGCTCATTAATACAGAACGATAATTAAAGGCTCTAATGCACACCAGCACACCAATATATGTGTGTATTGTAAGAGCTAGACGACGAATGATGGCATGTGACGTCATGGTAGTGGTGTCCCAATCCTTAGGGGAATATTTTCTCCCCTACCTTATAAGTTTAGTAGCCTTATAAGCTACTACTAAATATTGTAGACTTAATTTTATGTAAAGTTGCTTTGCAATGATTTGTATCGTAGTTCAGCAGTTCTCAATTCCAGTCCTTGCGACCCTCTGCTCTAGACATTTTGAATGTCTCTTTTTGTTAACACACCTGATTAAGATAATCAGCTCATTAGAAGTGAGCGCCGTGCATGAACTGTGTTCCGACTAACATGGCCTCTACACAGTGTGTTCATGCTCCCTACTCCCTGAGCAGGGAAAATCTGTTTACCTCACTTCGGAACATTAATTCACGGATTTGGACTGTGCAACATCTTCACACATGGACAAGTGTGACATCATATACCTCTGTAAATAAATACAATTTAAGTTCACATCTCGCACACTTCAATGCACTTTGAATTAGAGCCCGACCGATATATCGGCCGGCCGATATTATCGGCCGATATAAGCTAATTGCATTTAAATCGGCATCTGCATTTATAACGGCCGATGAAACATGAGAAACAGAGTCTCATGCTTCACTCATGTTATGAGTGTTGCATAGTGTGCCCACCAGAGGGAGCTCTGCAGCTCCAGAGTTAACAACAGCGCCAGAAGTCCACTACAGAAGAAAGCGATCAACTGTTTTGGCGGTGAGTCTGTCGTTCGTCATGTGAAATGATTGTAGATTTAGTTCATACCCTGTATATAAAAACTGTGTGGTAGTTCTAGCTAACGGTCCTATCATTATCACTTCTAAATATTCTGTAACATCACTTACAGCCGCTAATGCATTGCTATATTAGATTAGCCACAAAGCTAATACCATTTTTATCAGTGGAAGAGCGCGAACGTTAATAGGAGGTCAAACTATAACGTTAGCGTTTAACTTATTCTTATTCTATTGCGGTGTGTTTCCCACATAATGACCGCGTAATTGGGCCTTTCACACAGTACGCGGTATGCACGGCGCTTGCCGCTGGGCTCAGCGTTGCCCTTCAGATACAACGCGATTTGCGCTGCGCTATGGCATAGGCGGAGTTTTAAAAACGTTTAGCGGGAGCTCTTTCATAGTCTGTTCCTCCTCCTTTCGGTCAGCAGCAAACATGTATCTGTCCCGTTGTAAGAAGCGAGCGATAGCGCTAGTCCTGCTGATGAGAATTAAGAGAGAAGCAAGGAAGAAGAGGCTACCCTCAGGTCCAGAGAACAATTTGGTGAATTCAGGCTGGTTACGTTACTCTAACGCTAATAGCTTCCTTTTTAGCAGGCCCCTTAAATGCTTGCTATTAACTTGTTTGAAGGTGGTTCTTCTCAAAATTGACAGCGGTGTGTTCATGACACTAACGTTAACCATTCAACTTCGAATTGATTCCGTAATCTTCCGGTAATAGTAGGCAAGACGATGTTTTGATTCAGACTGCACAAAGAGAAGAGGTGAAGATATACGGGTCTGTTGTGAATGTGTCTGTGAGAGCAAATATAGTGTAGTTACAGTAACTACAGTAGGTGCGTCAGAAATGATTAAACCAGAGGGGACATGTAAATAAATGTGAACTGAACAAGCGCTTTTTTTTTTTTTTTACATATTGTTTCAAAGCAGCTTTACAGACATAACAGGAAAATGTTGAAATAATATTGTTAAATAGAAGTAGGTAATACCTATTGCTTGACAAATAAAAAAAATATATATATTTCTCATTTTTGCCTATGTAGGAGATCCCAGTTTATTATTATTATAATTCTAATGATGACATGAGTAATGCTACATGGTGATATTATTAATACACATGCTTATTCTTTCTCCGTCTCTCTTTCTGCCTACAGATGGATGAAAAAGGTGAATGCTGTAGCAGCAAAGTGTGGGACTACTTCTGCAAATACTTTAACTTTAGTATTATAATTTATTTACAGTAAACACACAGACTGTTAAAACCAGCTTCAACTGGAAGAAAGTAAAAGTGTTAAATGTTTAAAACCAGACTGTTTTTTGATCATTAAAAAATATATACTTTTGATGTGCAATTGTTTAGTCATTGAGACTGTAATCTAAGGCTTTTTTTTTTAACATAGTCCATTCTGGAAAATGGTTTATACAGCCCACATACATAGAACAGGCAGATATTTTGCTATTGAATGTTGTGTAAATGCAGTTTATAGGAAATGGGTCTAATATCCAGATTATTTTTAAAATCAAAATATCGGCTTATAAATCGGCTCTTTTCGAGTTAATATCGGCATCGGCCCCCAAAAATCCATATCGGTCGGGCTCTACTTTGAATGGAACATATACATTCGCTTCGAACTGGAATCATGGCGGAATTAGGGCTGTGTATTGCCAAGAATCTGACAATACATATCTCAATACAGGGGTTGCGATACGATATGTTGCGATACATTGTGATTAGGGCTGTAGCTATCGAATATTTTAGTAATCGAGTATTCTACCAAAAATTCCATTGATTAATCGAGTAATCGGATTTAAAATGTGTTTTTGCTTAATTAAAGTGCAATATTAATTATGCAAGAGAAAATAAGACTCCTGGGTCTCTTAAAATGAACAACTAAGTTTCCTTTTTTAGAAAAAAAATTATTTTTATTTTTTAAATGCATAGAATGCAATGCATACATCAAAAATAAACATTTAATTATTACCCATTGTTTCTCTGTCTGTACTTGTACTGTGAACAATGACAAGAAAGTTGAGAGATGAATTAAGTGCATTTAAGTGCCATTCAGTTGGGGTTTTAAATAAAGCATTTTCTGAGATGCACATTAAACATTAAACACATAAAACATTAATTTCATTTATCTTTTAATTATTGAAAATTAAGCAAACTTAACTTTTTGGTAAACAAAGGGGATTTACTATTAAAAATAAAACATGGAAGAAATAATGTGTGATTAAACCTTAAAAAAAAATAATGTTTGAATTTTTTTTTTTTGTAGTAGTGTACATTCTGCTGAACAATAGTAATACATATCTGGCAAATACTACAGTTCTGTGAATGTGATGTGACGCTAGTTTTACTCAAATCAAACGGTCAAATGTTAATGAAGTGACTGTCAGAGCAGTTCTGGAGATGTTGTTCATGTGTTCACGTCCTTATTTAGTGAGACAGCAGACGCTGAAATCACCGGAGCGTCACGCGCGCTTCAGTGTGTTAATAAAGGAAGATGCGCTTCTGCTCCATTCATTAACAGAGACACGCAGAACATGCAGGATTCATATTTAAATAGACTTTCCTGGCTTAATATTTACAGATATTAGTCCATATAGTGATTTGATGTAAGTGCAATGACCTATTTTTGATTAATTCATTCAAAATTTGGCAAATTCCGTGCCATTCCACGTTAAACTGTAAATTATGTTTTTATGACTGGATTCCGCGATTCCCTCCGTGTTTTCTGCATCGCGGAAATCATAGGGCCCTAGCTGTGGTATGCCAGCTCTATCTTGCAATGGACACACGCCACGATGTTCTCTTTACGTTTGCCCGTGCCCTCAAATCAAAACACTGCTGACTCCTTGCAGTTTGCGATTTCAGACACAGCGCTTGTGTCTCCTTCCGCTTTGTGGGTGATGTAAACGCGTTGTGTCACATTGAAAAAATAATTGCGAAAGAACCTGACGTGAGATTTAAAATAAATTAAAAGAGGCTACGAGGCAGAGGAATTTGCCTCGATCATTTTTTGTAATCGAGTTACTCGAGTTACTAGAGGAATCGGTTCAGCCCTAATTATGATACTGTAAGCAAGGCGATATTTGGGGATATTTCATTTTTTATGAATAGAATATATTGTAAGGAAAACTGTCATTAAGAATGCACCACCATATGCAAACCTTAGCAATAAATAAATAAATAAAAATAGTTTAACCAGAACACTGTTGGATCTGCATTTGCAATAATCAGTCCCTGTAACATTCAACGTTATAGAGGACTCAGCTGCTCGGATTGAGGGCAGGTCATTCCACCAGAAGGAAAATTTAATTTCAAGGTAGGGCTGTGCAAAAAATCGAATGCGATTTTCATGCACATCTCATCAGTAAAGACGCTCCTGTAATTAGTAGTATATCTCCAGCACGTGCGTTCGGATCAGGGTTGCCAGGTTTTCACAACAAATCCTGCCCAGTTGCTTCTCAAAACTAGTCCAAAACTAGCCCAATCGCGTTTCCAGGAGGTTCCCCGATAAAAATTGCTTCCTGGGGTTAAAATATACGTTTTGTAACAGGGCTGCCTTGGTAAAATTCGCATTTTAGGGGCTAAATATCACGTTATTTGTATTGGGGTTGCTTCGACCCGCGGACATGAAAAACAACCACAGACTTGGCAACACCGGTTGGCATTTACCACACCGAGCCGTAATTCACTGACAATCTACACAAAATGGATGTTAAAATCGCAGGCGATTCTTTGTCGAGTTTGAAAACGATTTTGTGTTAGTTGTCTGTAGACTACGGCTCTATGTAGTAACTGCCGCTCCACCTGTACCAGTGTTGCCAAGTCTGCGATTGTTTTTAATGTCCGCGGTTTGAAGCAACCCCAATACAAATAAAGTGATATTTAGCCCCTAAAATGCAAATTTTACCAAGGCAACCCTTCCAAAAAATGTATATTTTAACCCCGGGAAGCAATTTTTATCAGGGAACCTCCTGGAAGCGCGATTGGACTAGTTTTGGAGTAGTTTTAAGAAGCAACTGGGCAGGATTTGTTGTGAAAACCTGGCAACCCTGATCTGAACGCAAGTGCTGGAGATATACTTCTAATCACAGGAGCATCTTTACTGATGAGATGCGCATGAAAATCGCATTCGATTTTTTGCACAGCCCTATTTCAAGGTCTGTAAAAGTGACTTTGTGCTTCTTTGGGATGGCACAATGAAGTGACGTTCATTTGCAGAACGCAAGCTTCTAGAGGGCACATAAGTCTGAAGTATTTCCTTTTATATTTATCTTCCGGGTGGAATCGCCAAAACTGCGACGCGAGCACGGCACGAACTGCACACAATGCCCCCAAAATGAGAGAAAGCTGCAGTCGTGGGGCGACCCTCCCGCCTGCTACGCCCCTCGCGTGCCTCTTCACATGGGTCGGCAAGTGGCGGAACCAAGGCTGAGCGAGCACCACAGTCCCGCAGTGGACATTACCACAAAAGCCCTAATAAAGGCACACTTCAGCTTTGTACACTGAAACATGAACTGGGACAAATCTTTCACCCTGCATTACAAGCAGCGAACTACATTAACAATAACATTAGTGGCGTGCGCTTATGCTATTTACTGTCACTTAGCATTTGTACAGAGACGAACACTGCCATCTAGCGGTTGGGAAATAAACTCAAAACAAAACGATAAAAACTTCAAAACTAAAGTCGCATCAGTCCAAAAATACATCATGATGAGGAAAAAAGCACATATAAGTCGCACTTGACTATAAGTCGCATTTATTTAGAACCAAGAACCAAGAGAAAACATTACCATCTACAGCCGCGAGAGGGCGCTCTATGCTGTTCAGTGTAGGCTACAGGAGCACTGAGCAGCATAGAGCGCCCTCTCGCGGCTGTAGATGGTAATGTTTTCTCTTGGTTCATTTCTCTTGGTTTATTTCTCTCGGTTCATGTCAAATAAATTTATATATATATATATATGTCACATATATAGTAGCCTAAGAACAAAATAGCCAACGTATTATTATTATTTGAGGCACTTTCTTGCAGAATTTCACTGAACATATCAGACACCGAGGATGCATGCCCCTCATCTGGTGCACAGACGAGTCTTTTTTTCTGCGCTCTGATCTCAGTCTCCTGCGCTTGGCGCTTCTCCTTCTCCACACGGGTTCTCCGCATCCAGCGCGGCCTGGATCATTTCTCGTGGGCGCTGCCTTATTTCCGCATCCAAGTAATGGTCTTTATAACGCGGATCAAGCACATTCGCGATGAAGTGCAGAGGATCCGAAAAGATCTCAGTGAGACGTGTGCTAACAGACTCTATAAGACTGTACTTTTCTTTGTTTTCACTTCGTGGTCCGTCTCAATCTCTTTGTTAGGAGACGCTTTAGTGCTGCGAATAAAGGAATAAGAATAGAGATAATGTTTATTATCTATTAAGACCCACTGGTGTGAAGTGAATGTCGCGGGGAGCTCGTGGTCTGCGCTATGCAGGTGCACGTGCAGGTCGCGGTTTCTGTTTGTGTCATCACAACATTTCGGCCGTGTTGTTTCGGTGATAAAAGTCTTTCGGCCGAAAACCGAAAATACACTTTTGGGCCATTTTCGGCCGAAAATGTTCGGTGGCCGAATATTCGGTGCATCCCTAATTAATTTTGATAAATATGTCGCACCTGACTATAAGTCACAGGACCAGCCAAACTATGAAAAAAAGTGCGACTTATAGTCCGAAAAATAGGGTAATCAGTTGTTCCTCAAGGTGGCAACACTGGCACAGGCTGTTGTTTCACAGACCTTTAGTTTAAAAGACTGGAAAGACATTTTTATCGGTCATAACTTCTATAGAAAAATACCGCAGACACTGCACTACAAATAATCTTTCAAGAACACGTGTCAAAACTAACACCTGTGCTACATTATGTGTTGTAGTATAACACCAGGTCAGGAGGGGAGGTGGAAAATGATCCTGTAAATTTTAATTACAAATTTGATTTGATCTCGACTAAAATCATAAGTGGACTTCAGGGAAAAACCATAAACCCTGTAATGTAAATAGACTGTGTTTCATTGTGTTCTTTGTTCTTCACTGTTTTCAAAAGTGTGACAGTGTCACCACGTCAACTTTGATAGCACTCGGGTGATAATGGGCAACACAGCATCTACCAAGGAAATGAGACATTCCTTGAACTAGTGGTGTCCTGGCATCATTATCTTGTGCAAAGCATCAGGGACTCTCTCCCATCTTTCATTTGATTAATTTCTGTTAACTAATGTATAACAGACATCCTGCACACTGCCAAAACATTACAAAACCAAAGGTTTGATGACTATCCCAGCACAGTAAAATAGGGACCTTCAAGTCAATATGACGTCAGGCACCATCTGTCTCCCTCCAGTCTGGAGAGCAGCATCTCTGAAAGTGCCAGGCCTTCGCTGGGGTGACTTTGTCACTCTATATTCCCCACGCTGGTGGGAGAGCGCTGGGTTTCAGAGCTTATCACCCTTTCAGGCAGCAGTGATCCTGATTTATGGGACAACAGGTAGGGCTGGGTACCGAACTTCGATGCCTTTATGGTATCGAACGAAAAACTTTGATACTATGAGTATCGAAAAATTATTTATCTTTCGGTGCCAAATTTCGGTTCCAAAAGCCAAGCGGCCAATTTTATTTTTATTGGTGTTTTTTTTTTGCCAAGCGGCTGTGTCTGTGTGAGCTTGTAGCATACGTGCATGTAAGGACCTAAATTCGCCGTGATTGGCTGTCCACCACCACGTGACATGACTAGGAGGATTTTGTTTGGTTGAGTGTTTTGCCCTCCCTCCATGTTTAGTTTGGTCTGCTCCATTGCGTATCTTGAAACACGCCCCCTTTCACGTCGTCTAAAAAACAGAGAGAGAGAGACAGATTTATCCAGTACAGCGAATTTCTCTAAGCAGCTGGCCACTGTATCTTAAAACTTAACCGACTCTGTTTACGAGAATACTTGCAGAGACAATTATTTTGAGATAATGGTGTGTGTGTGTATGTGTTGATTCAGAAGTTACGATACGCGAAAGATGAATTCATTCTCTGTACGCACATTGTCTGAAATGCTGCTTGCCGCACGTGCTTTGAATGAGTGAGAGCAAGCTCCGAACGCATGCGAATTGTTTAAAAAGCTTGAATCAGCAATATTTAGAAACAAGTGAAAACGATCAGCTACGATCCGTTTCACCCCTTCAAGCGAGTGAACAACGCGAATCAAGTTAGGAATTTTACATCACTATTCACGATAGCCCATCGGACTGGAAAACACAATAGCCCCGGGATGTGGGGCTAACTATTTTGCGAGCCCTGCACCTCAGATCTATCCAGTATGTGAAACACTGGTTTCCACACTGGTTTCATTAAACAAAATAAATGATTATTTTAAAAGATTGACTCAAAAGAATCATCGGTTCACTAATCGGATCATGAACTTGTATTACCGAGCCAAACATTATCTATTATTGAACATCTCGAATGAATAAAGACTTCAAGTTCATCTGTAAAGCACATAAAGCTATCGTTTGAGTTTATAAACTTCTATTTCATGCATGATTCGTATGGATCTGCTAACTGAATGCAAAGTGTGAGTTCTAGAAGAATGTTTGTGTCTTGATGAGCATGTATCGCTCACTAGGAGTTGCTAAATGAACAGCTGCTGTTCTTTTTTTTTCTCAACGGAGGATCAGTTGCCCTATTGGTTAAAATACACCAGACTGTTTACTTAAATATTAAATTAATAAATGACATCAAAACAGGGGCGTTTGCGTTATGATGTGGTGGGCTGCTGTGGGCCAGAAAGTCCAGGGCAAATTTTTGGTCCCAGTCCGCCCCTAAATGGCACATCCCTATCCAAAAAGCACAACCAGTTGTATTAATAATGTTATCCTGAGTGTGAAGTGTTACCAGAATTTGTTAAAAATAAAAGTTTTGTGTTTAATGTATTTGTGTTGATGTTGAAATGGATTTTAAAACATATGGTATCGGAAAAAGTATCGTTAGGAACCGGTATCGAAACTGAGGTATCAAAATTGGCACCGGATCGAAAGATTTTTAATAATACCCAGCCCTAACAACAGGGAAGAGTCACACCAGGGTCCTAATGGGAGGAACTTTCTCGTGACAGATGCTGCCATGTGTCAAACTGACAGGACCAAGCCTCTATCCAATGGAGGATTGGTTCAAATAATGGAAATAAAATGGAAATAAAACTAATAGAAATTAAAAACAAATTAAAATAATGAGTGTAATTGCTAGGCTATTGCTCCATTTGGTTTCATTGTTTAGTGAAGTTTAATCCACAACACAGGGAAGAAAATTTTATAAAAATCATTTAATTTTATTCTTAGAAATGATAATGTCTTCCTGTTTTTCTGGAAACCATTCTTTAACAACCTCAGCCATATTCACCAAAATCACATGTGTGCTTACCACCACTCGAGAAACAGCCCCACCACAACTGGCCATCAGCCCAAAACAGCTGACCAAAGAAAGGCCCTAATCGGCTGTCTAGCCCAAACACTTACACTTGGCCCAAGAAAGAAAAATCTACAAGAAAATCTACAATTTTCATAGTCATGAAAATAAAGAGAACTCTTTGAATGAGAAGGTGTGTCCAAACTTTCTGTCTGTACTGTATATATATATAAATTAAATTAAATAAAAAAAATAGTTGGAGGGATGTCACCCTCAGTTCAGTCACACACTGTACTGAACAGAATGATTCCAGGATCACTGCAAATAGTGGGATTATCTGTGACCCGGTCTGCATTGTTCTCAGATTTGCAACTATTCGATGACGGCATGTCTAGTGTAGGTTCACACTCACCCCCTCCATTCCCACTGCCCCAAACTGACAAAACAAAACATTTGTAGCAAACAGCATATTTCTGTATCACAAACTATTTTTTTTACTTCTCTCCACATGCCTTCTAGTCTCAACCCAGATGCCAGTGCAGCCCACTTAAAAGAACAAAGCAAGAATCAAGGGAGCGTCATCTGAGCGGCACGTGCTTGGCTCCTGTCTGGTGTCACTTTATTAAATGTTGTACTTTCATCCCCCCAAACCAGACAAAAAAAAAAGTTTAAGCACAGTTGAACCTGGGCCAAAAGAGGTTGTCTGGATTACACTTATCCAATTCAGCGGGGAAAGGGAGCCGATTAACATCTTGGTTTCACAGAGGCACCAAAGGTCTTAACTCAAACAAACAAATATCAGGAAGGGTGGTGCAGTTCTACGTCGTGTTTTCTTCACATGTGATAGCTGACCCCACTGTAGTGTTTGTGAATGGGAGCCATGAGATTGGCATGTTGTTATGGAGCAGTCTGATACCCCAGACCAGGGGTAGGCAAGTTCGGTCCTAGAGAGCCGCAGACCTGCAGAGTTCAGCTTCAACCCTAATCAAACACACCTGAACAAGCTCATCAATCCATTCAGGATTACTAAGGTACAGGCAGGTGAGGGTTTTTTTTCAGGGTTGGAGCTGAACTGTGCAGGACTGCGGCTCTCTAGGACCGAACTTGCCTACCCCTGCCCCACACAGAAGTAAACTCCACCCTGTGTGGTCCACTGGTGTGATGGAGGCATGGGTGTGCTCAAACTCTCAAGTGAGCTCTTTCAGTTCAAACCCAAAAGAGAGTTCAATTTATCTTCATGCAAACAATGTGGTAAATAGGTCAATTTTGTTCATTCACTTCTAAAAAAAAAAAAAAAAGCAATTCATATTTATCTCTTATGTACATTTCCAACCTGAAATGCCAGTGAAATTTTTGAGGCACAAAGTCAAAATTTGACTTTGAGCAAGCCACCGAACCCCCACCTGCTCCCTGGGCGCCACAGCATAAATGGCTGCCCACTGCTCCGGGTGTGTGTTCACGGTGTGTGTGTGTTCACTGCTGTGTGTGTACACTTTGGATGGGTTAAATGCAGAGCATGAATTCTGAGTATGGGTCACCATACTTGGCCATATGTCACGTCACTGTCACTTTAAAACAAGAATACCCTAATAAAACATATTTAAAAGCATTTTAGAAAATAAATGTAATCACACATATTCACGATCCAAGAAAAAATTACTGAAAATACACAAGTGCACACATTTTCCAAAAACTATATATATATATATAACCAACATAAGACATAACCAAAGAGAATAAAAAACAAGTGAATTTCAAAGATTCTGGAGCATGTGTTTTACACTCTATTGTCCCTTTTCTTATGTGTCACTAACCTGTATAACAATGTGGACTAGCACTTGTATAAAAGCTGCAGTTATGCAGATAGTTTAAGTAAACTAACAGTACCATCTGAAATCAAGCACAGAGAGGTTTTGTTTTTGTAGATCTACCTTGCCAGCTACATCAAAAACAGATTTTCTCACAGAGGTCTTCATTTCACACGCGGATCTGCTGCCTATTTCCTCAAGCCTCTCAATTTTGACTTAAAGGTGCCATCTGTCATATCTGGCAAAAATATCAAGTCATACTCCACATTCCATACCAGATGGGGGCAGTATGCCTCAATAAAGTGAATTGGTCTACTCTAGAGTAACAAACGAGAAACGGCATAGTCTCTATGCTCCGCCCCTACCTTCACAACAACACTAGAGCTAGGGCTGGACGATTATGGCCTAAAATCAAAACCTCGATTAATTGAACATTTTGCCTCGATTACGATTATTGAACGATTATTTGGTTTTTGGTTTTGTTTTTTTTGCCCTCATAGTTCACTGACAAGGTTTGTACTGTAAATATGATTGACTATCAGCAGTTATTAGAAAGGAACAAACAAATCAGTTAGCAATATCATAAAAAAATACAACTAAACTAAATTTCAGGTATACAGAAACTGTAATTAAAACTTTAAAAACACTGCATTGTTTTCTTTTTATAAATAAAAAAAGATGAATCAAGTAAAGTTATTAAATATATTCAGTCAAGATCAGTGAATGATTTTCTTTTGTTCTTTGATTAACATTAATGACAGGCAGCGCGTTTACTAGGCTGTTGTCTCTTTAAGCAAAAATACTGTACATGTGTGTTTTCTTTCTCATCTGTTTACGTTCACGTAAGACAAAAACAGCTGCGTTTATGATGATATACTGATGTAGTTTTCTGTATCGTAGTTTCGACTCGGAACAACCTTTTCTACAGTTAAAATACACAGAACAGTCCAAGAATGGACACAAACCGGGAACCCGCAGCGCGAAAGCCGACCGCTGCTCTCTGTGCACGCGCTTGTGCTGCACACAAACATGCTATAATAAGTTTTGAGATTCTAAGCTACTTTAGTGATAAATCACAGGACAGCGCTGACAACTAGTTTCTGTGTTCCTCTGTGCGCGCGATCTTCATAGCTAACGTTACTGTTTATATGAGTGTTCGTGCCACAATGCAGCTGCGCGAACATGGTAGCTCGATATAAGAATACACATCCGTTCATCTAATCGCTTGAATGTCCAAACCATAAAACAAATACAACTGACAAAGTTTAGTGAAGACGCAAAGCTCACCGCTCAGACCGCTTTGCTTTTATGCCACTGACTGGAGAGCAGAGTCATGTGGCTACACACGCGCTAGTATGCTTTTAAGGGGGAAGTGTTAACAGGATTAAAAAACCGAAATAACCGACATGGGAAAATTACGTCGGTTAGAGGTTATGAATTTCGGTTTTGATTATTTTTCGATTAATCGTCCAGCCCTAACTAGAGCATAGCCGAAGCCTATAAGACAGCGGTTCTCAATTGCAGTCCTCGCGCCCCACTGCTCTGCACATTTTGAACGTTTCTCTTAGAGCTTCAGACATTTGTTCTATTCGAACATAAGTTACCTGCGAAGTGGTCATCACAGGATATTCAGCCATGATTCCAGTTCGAAGCGAACGTAGCTATGTGTTCCAATCAAAGTGCATTGAAGTGTGCAAGACGTGAATTTAAATTGTATCGATTTACAGAGGTATATGATGTCACAGTTGTCCATGTTTAAAGACGCTGCACAGCACAAATCAGTGAATGAATGTTTCGATGTGAGGTAAACTTCAACAGATTTCCCCTGCTCAGAGAGTAGGGAGCAATGAACATTTGAAAAACAGTTCATGCACGGAGTTCATTTCTAACGAGCTGATTATCTGAATCAGGTGTGTTAACAAAGAGAAACGTGCAAAATATGCAGAGCAGTGGGGCGCGAGGACTGGAATAGAAAACCGCTGCTATAAGAGGACGGAACATTCATTGGGTGATGTCAAGTGATTTTGAAACATGACATCTTCAAGCTACTCCCCTTCACCTTTACCAGTGAATATGTTCATATTCGTTTTGTTCATATTACATTGAGTTGTAAATACACATTATTGGAATTAAATTAATTTGACAGACAGCATTCTGTCAACATCATTGGTCAACATCAGACAGCTGATGTTGACCAAGCTAGCGCCAACCAACGTAACCAGAGCTGCCAACTCTCACAAACATTCACCGTGAGACACACGCAATTGACTCTTTTCACACGCTTTCACGCCACACATCAATTTTCTCACGTACAGAAAAACCACGAAGCAAAGAGGACACGGAGACCAACAGATTAGACAGAGCAGGTTACTTATCATATAAAAAAATGGGTAAGTTATAGCTAGCTAATTATCAAACGCAGCTACGGTTAGCCATCGCTAACATTAGCACGTTTATAGAACAGCCTTCGATACATTTCTATGTTATAACTTCCCGAAAAAAAAATACACAAATATATAAAACAAACTTCTAGCGAAATACTAACAGCATCTAACTTACCAATCCAAAAGAAATGTTGCAAGTTCGGTGTCGGACCTCATTTCTTTCAGGTCCATCAGTTGGTTTACTCTGTTGTTTACTCTGGTTCGGCTCCTTTTCTTATCGGATTTGATTTGTGATTCCGAGCGCGGTTGTTTCCCTGTAGCGGGTGGTGGTCTCTTGCCAAGGGCTTAAGTCACATGAAGTAGTGGGCTGTACTTTCCACATGATTGACATCAGGTTAGATTACGCCCACAAGCCGTGCGAGTTATTCGTGTATTGCAGGTTGGCTGGTGGTTATGTTGCCCGCATACCGCCTCCCATGGCCGAAACTGGTATTACGACACCTGTCGGGCCGGGGCTAGTAATGCTACTGCTAATTAAGGTTGATATCTCTGCAGCACTATAACTTGACATTTTTTTAATGACATCATCGCCCTTATTTCTCCTCATACTTTTGATGCGTGTAGGTCATTTTTTGAATATTTTTAGCTCAATTTTTGCACATGGCACCTTTAAACAGATGTTTTTGAGCAGCGGAAAAGAATTGGATCTGGTGAGTTGCCCAGTATTTAAATGCACACTTTGACCCGGGGTCAAATAGTGACGTCTTTTTTGTGTGTTAAGAATGTAGACAGTTAATCAACTTACTTTGTCAATAGCGATATAAGCAGAAACATGAATAATAAATAATAATAATAAATAAAGAAATCAAGAATTCCACTCTAAATGTTTCTCTGTTATTCTGAAATGGTCATCTGAATTCTTCACTAGATATACACAGTGCTATTCCAGGCCACTATAATTGACTTGTCACTGCCATTCAGGAACAAATATAGCCTTTTCCCAGTCACAGGATGTTGCAGACAGAGGAATTTAAAAGGATTCAAAATACAGCTCTCCCATCATTTACTGTACCACTAAACTCAGGATCTCACTGGGTATCTGGCATGACCCCAATGTTTGTGTAGAACAATGTCTATAATACAAACTGACATCCATCATCGCTCTTGAAATAAAAATGTGGTTTGCCGACACTCAATGTAGCATCTTTCAAAGAGCTACACACAGACATGCCATTTTTAAAGAGATGTACACAAATTAACGAAGAAAAGGGGGCCCCTGTGCTAGGGGCTTTGTGTGTGTGTGTGTGTGTGTGTGTGTGTGTGTGTGTGTGTGTGTGTGTGTGTGTGTGTGAGAGAGAGAGAGAGAGAGAGAGAGAGAGTGAATGTAAATTGTAGTGAGCTCCATTAATCTGATTGCTATGGCACATCTCCTCTCCCAGAACACCTTGTCTGCTACACCAGCCTGATTGGGATCACGGCAAGGGACTATTAGCTCAGCCTGCGACACACACACACACACAAGCACCAGAGGGACCAAAAGTATGATAAAATCAGGCAATGTCATCGGTCTTAAAACAGCAGCAGTGTTTTTAATATCACAGTCTGGGCCACAGTGGTATGAACTCCTTATCCACCTTCTCTCACATTCAGCATTAAACAAGTGAGGAAAATTGCTACTAATCTGCAATTTAATTCTGGATTGCAAAAAATACGGTTGATTTAGTGTAAACTGGCTAAAAATGATGCATGGCGCAAGCTGCTGTGGCAACGTGGCACATCTAGACAGCCCACTCAGCAAACCACCTTTAGACATGAGAAGAGAGAACAAACACAGAAAGAAAAGCTGCAACTCATTTAAAAACACATGACCAGTTGTTGATCATACTTTAGTGCGCCAAGTTAGACTGGGCTTTACTAGTTTACAAAACTATACTGGTTTTACTAGGCTACATAGTATGAGGCTGGTTTTTACAACACTGCAGATTGTTACCGATTTGTTACAGACTTCCCTTAAATAAAGATTAGACTGGACTACAGACTAGGCCAAGATTTACTAGACTATAGATTTTGAAGTGATTTACATGGGTTTTAATACACAAGGTTTTTTTTTTTTTTTTTTTACAATCAAGGCTGGACTTATCACAATTGACTACAGATTAGGTTGTCTTTTATTGGACTACAGACAAGGCTGGGCTTTACTACGTACTAAACTGGATTTTATCAACCAGGGTTTTACTACATTAAAGTGTTACAAACAAGACTGGAATTGCTACACTTGACTACAGATTAGGACAGGTTTTGCTAGACTACAGATTTGGCAAGACATTACTAGACCGTAAAATATGCGGAGTTTTACCTATGAATGACCTATGAATTAGGCTGGGCTTTAGACTATAGAATTGGCTAGGCTCCAATAGACTATAGACTACGGTATGTTTAACTAGGCTGCTTACTAACCTGGGTTTTACTACATTACACTTTTGTTACAAACAAAGCTGGACTTGTTAAATATGACTACAGATTAGCTGGTCTTTACCAGACTACAGAACGTTCTTGTCTTTACTAAATTAGTCTGGGCTTTACCAGACTTTACAGGCCCAGTTTTACTGGACTACAATTCTGGGCCAGGCTTTACTTGACTATAAGTCTCAGAACCGCTTCTTTATAGTACAGACTAGTCTTCTCCGGATTACAGTCTAGACCAGCCTACACTAGACCTCACTAAAGTACAGAGTAGGCTTGGCTGAGATGGAATAGGCAGAAGAAATAAACAGAAACACTGACCTTAATATATATATATATATATATATATATATATATATATATATATATATATATATATATATATATATATATATATATATATATATATATATATATATATATATATATATATATATATATATATCAGCTCACTATAGGAAATACATTTTTTTATTAATCAGATTTATGAAATGGATATATTCCAAAAAAAAACCATCAGCCTTTAGAAAATGACGCATGCTAAGAATATGAAAACTGCAATTTAAAGGGTTAGTTCACTCAAAAATCTAAATTATGTCATTAATGACTCACCCTCATGTCGTTCCAAACCCGTAAGACCTCCATTCATCTTCGGAACACAGTTTAAGATATTTTAGATTTAGTACGAGAGCTCTCAGTCCCTCCATTGAAGCTGTGTGTACGGTATACTGTCCATGTCCAGAAAGGTAAGAAAAACATCATCAAAGTAGTCCATGTGACATCAGAGGGTCAGTTAGAATTTTCTGAAGCATCGAAAATACATTTGTCCAAAAATAGCAAAAACTACGACTTTATCCAGCATTGTCTTCTCTTCCGGGACTGTTGTGAGATTTCAAAACACTGCAGTTTAGTGATATCCGGTTGGCGAATTAATCACTCGATGTAACTGGATCTTCTTGAACCAGTTCACCAAATCGAACTGAATTGTTTAAAATGGTTCACGTCTCCAATAAGCATTAATCCACAAATGACTTAAGCTGTTAAATTTTTTAATTTGGCTGACACTCCCTCTGAGTTCAAACAAACCAATATCCCGGAGTAATTAATGTAATCAAACAGTACACTGACTGAACTGCTGTGAAGAGAGAACTGAAGATGAACACCGAGCCGAGTCAGATAACGAACAATAGACTGACTCGTTTTTGAGTCAAGAACCGTTTCTGTCAGACGTGTCCGATTCGAGAACCGAGGAGCCGATGATACTGCGCATGTGTGATTTCAATAGTTCAGGCTTACATATAATTAGCTGAGGTATGGAATGCGTATTTGGCGTGCTGTCCGGGGAAGGGCTCCGAGCTCGGGAATGGCCCGAACCTAGAGTACCCCCCCTTCCCCGTCTATTTATAAAGTGAACTTGAAGTGAGGAGATGGGGTGGAGGAGGGATGCTGATAAACCGTCAATGGATAGAGGTAAGTCAGCGATATTTATACTATGGGATTGATTACTTGATTATGGTCCACCTGTGTTGATTAGGCTAAGTATCTGACGCGCTCCTCCCGAATCTTATTAATAAAATTACATTTCAATAGTTCACGCTTACATATAATTAGCTGAGGTATGGAATGCGTATTTGGCGTGCTGTCCGGGGAAGGGCTCCGAGCTCGGGAATGGCCCGAACCTAGAGTACCCCCCAAAAAGCAAATATACAGGAGGACAGCCGCCAGTTTAGAGAATGCCCCCCCAAAAGCATAGAGTACTGGCGGGGGCTGATTTGGTTTCTGAGAAGTCGTCTCGTAGGCAGGTTGGAAGGGCCTACGTACTCCGGAGGGAGCGACTTGGGCGTTTGGAGAGTAGGCCCTACCGGCTGCAGCTAGTGAACTACGTGGTTGTTGGCGCCCGGTCGGTAGGGCTCGAGCCGATGCTCAACTGGAGCTTTTTGGCATTGGAACGGTGAGCCCTACCGGCCGATGAGGAGGAGCAGCGTGGTTGTGGTGCCCGACCGGGAGGACCCGAGTTGCCTCGACCGGAATAGGTCACGGTGTCGGCGTACGGGCCCTACTGGCTGATAGCCCCTGCTATTCAGTGGGTGAAGGGCCTAGTGCTGACCGAGAGGGCCCATGAAGCCTCCGACAGGAGATTGAGACTCAGAATGACGGACGTCTGGGTCCTCTCGGTTTGGCAGATAAAAAGCTTTGGGCTGGCCGACAAGGAGGACTCTGGCGACATCTGATGGGAGATCCCGACTCACGGCATTAGATGGATGAGACTCACTTGCGGCCGGCAAGCATAGGCCCGCCCGGGAGAACTCTCGCCAGACGTCTGAAGGGAGCGCACGCATCAGACGGGTAAGCCTCGCCGGACGGGGAGAGTGGAAAGGAAAACCCGACTGGGAGGTCTCTCGCAGCATCCGATGGGGCATTAGACTCAGAACATCGAACGGGTAAGCCTCGCCAGGCGGGGTTAAAAGATGTGAGGGTAGCTGAGGGTAGCGGAGTTTTATTTTTTTGCAGGATTTGGCGAGAGGACGAGACTCGTAGTGCCGGACGGTTAAGCCTCGCCTATCGTCAAATGGAAAGGGAAGTTGCGTGGCCGAGAGACTGTTACCGACGTCCGAAGGGAGCACATGCATCGAACGGGTAAGCCTCGCCGACCGTAGAATGGAAACGTAAAGCAAGTCTGTCCAGGAGGCTCTCGCCGGCGTCCGAAGGGAGCACACGCATCGAACGGGTAAGCCTCGCTGACCATAGAAAAGGAAAAGGTAAGGTTGTCTAACCGGGAGGCTCTCGCCGGCGTCCGAAGGGAGCACACGCATCGAACGGGTAAGCCTCTCCGGATGTGTGACAGAAAAGGTAACGATAGGAGGCCAGGAGGCTCTTGCCAGCATCCAACGGGGACTTCCTGTTCCCCAAAAACAACTGGGTGAGCCTCGCAGGCCGTAGGATGGAAAAGGTAAGTTTGTGTGGTCGTTAGGCTGTCGACGGCGTCTTATGGGAGTTTGCTACTCACGGCAAGAGACGGGTAAGCCTTGACGACCGTAGGAAGGAGGGAGGGTTTATTTGTGTGTTTGGTACCTGCGGCATCGAACGGCTTGCTTGTAGGTTTTGTAACCTAAACCACGTGGAATGGTCGTGGTTGGCTGGCCAGGAGGCTCTCGCCAGCGTCCGATGGGAGCACTCTCATCGAACGGGTGAGCCTCGCTGGCCAAGGATGGAAAGGTTGTCCAGCCGGGAGGCTCTTACCTTCGGCCGACAGGAGCTTAGCTCCCGGAATCGAACGGTTAAACCTCGCTGGCCAAAGGACGGAAAAGGTTGTCCAGCCGGGAGGCTCTTACCTTCGGCCGACAGGAGCTTAGCTCCCGGAATCGAACGGTTAAGCCTCGCTGGCCAAAGGACGGAAAAGGTAAGGTTGTCTAGCCGGGAAGCTCTCACCTACGTCCAATGGGAGCCTTGACTCCATGCATTGGATGGGTAAACCTCTCCGTACGTAAGACAGAATGGCAAAAGGGTAGCCGGGGGCTTTCACCTACGTCCGATGGGAGTGTGAGCTCCTGGCAACGAACGGGTAAGCCTTGCTGGCCGCAGAATGGAAAAGGTGAGGTTGTCTGGCCGGGAGGCTTTCGTCGGCATCCGATGGGAGCTCAAACTCCTGGCATCGAAGAGAGAAGCCTTGCCGGCCATAGGATAGAAAAAAGGTAAGGTTATCTGGCCGGGAGGCTATGGCCGGCATCCGGTGTTAATCTGGCTTTTTAATCGGGTAAGCTTCGCTGGTGGTCGGATGGAAAGTCCAAGATTGCTTAAGTGGGGAAGCATCTGACAGGAGTTTAATACTCACGGGCCTGGTTTCACAAATGGGGTTATGCTTAAGCCAGGACTAGGCCTAAGTTAAATTAAGATATTTAAGCAACTTTTACAGAAATGCCTTAGAGGAAAATTTTACAGGTGTGCATCTTGACAAAGAACAATGACACTGGCATATTTTAAGATGTGTCGGAGCAAGATATTTTCAGTTGAGACAGCTCAAACATGTATTTTAGTCTGGGACTAGCTTAAGCCTTGTCTGTGAAACCATGGGACGATGTCATACGACTAAGCTTTGCTGATAGTTGAACGGAGAAGGCAAAGGTTGGCTCAAACGGGAGCACTCTGGCAGCGCCTGACAGGGAGTTCGATACTAATGAGGATTTGGTTGTCTACGAGGGTAGACGCTGTGAGGCTTACTTGAATAATTGTTTAGCAAATCCAATAAGCTGCTTCCGATAATGAGTCCGAAAAATCTTGGTGCAGTCATTGTATTCGAAATTAAGCGTGCAAAAATAAATTGGATTTCCTGTGCCAGTGTACCCCAAATAGGTGCCATGTATCGGCGATGTGGTCATTGTCGAATTGTCGTATTGTCAGCACATGAGATCGATGGTACATATCGACGATGTAATCGTGCATGGGTGGAGTAAGAGAAAGATACTTTATACTTGTCTGAGCTTACTATTTGCCATTTTAACCATGCAGGTGCACGAAAAAGCCTATGGAATCACCGATAATCGAAAAAAAAAATATATATATATATTTTTCGGACGTACTGATAAACTGGCAATAAATATAAAATACTATATTTAAAACTGCTAGTTCATGTAGTCGGCACTACTGTCATCTCGCTTGTGCCGTTTTTTTTGTTTTTTTTTAACTATAGTAGATTCCATTTAAAGTCCAACGATTTAACCCTAATATGGACGTAAACAAATGCCTTAAATATAAGGTATTCAAAAACCGGTAAGTTCATATATTTGAAGTGAGTTCGGTTGAAATGATGCCTTGGTCATACGCGCTCCAGACCACATGCCTCATGATGGGACCGACGCGCCGCCCCTGAGACCAGAATGAGATGCATTCTAATGTAACTGTGGCATTAAACTCCGTTAGTGAGAGCTCCTTTAAAATATGGCACGTATCGGATTTACCTGTTAAAGTACGATGGAATACCTTATATCTGCAAACGATGCATGTCTATTTGTGGATGGAGACTTCTTTGCCACCTGTAGGCTCACGTCATCCTTTGAGAGCATGGGCGAGCGTGAAGTGCAGTGCTGAGATGGGATAACGGAGCGGTTTGATAGCCGAATTATGGTAGGCCGCCTAATAATTATAATAAAAAACGTTGATTGGAGAATGGGCCTAATATCGTCTTGGCTATTGTCGATACATGATGCTGTCACCGCAACCTAGGATGCATGGCATACCTATAAGCGGAATTTTTTTTTTTTTTTTGCGTGTGAACAGACGCTGCTGTGGCAGTGGGGAGATACGGGAAAGGCTCCTGCAGGAGCAGACACTGCTGCGGCAGTGAGGAGGTATAGGAAAGGCTCCTGCGGGAGCAGACGCTGCTGCGGCAGTGGGGAGATACGGGAAAGGCTCCTGCGGGAGCAGACACTGCTGCGGCAGTGAGGAGGTACAGGAAAGGCTCCTGTGGGAGCAGACACTACTGCGGCAGTGGGGAGGTATAGGAAAGGCTCCTGCGGGAGCAGACACTGCTGCGGCAGTGAGGATGTATAGGAAAGGCTCCTGCGGGAGCAGACACTGCTGCGGCAGTGGGGAGATACGGGAAAGGCTCCTGCGGGAGCAGACACTGCTGCGGCAGTGATGAGGTATAGGAAAGGCTCCTGCGGGAGCAGACACTGCTGCGGCAGTGATGAGGTATAGGAAAGGCTCCTGCGGGAGCAGACACTGCTGCGGCAGTGAGGAGGTACGTGCAAGGCTACTTGCTTCGGCTGCTGTAGATGTTGGCTGTGGGAAGAGTAAAAAAGGGTTAGTAACATTTGATGGGGCAAGCTAAAAATGAATGGGTAGCCTACTGTGTCACCAGCTCAGCAATTGGTTGCCTGATTTGACAATTCCTCGAGCCTTGTCCACGTTATTAGGTTCCTGTTGGAAAAGCATCTTTCCTCTCGTTTGGCCTCCGGGCTCTTTAGACGGTCTCCCGAGCGGATACGTTTGGAACGCTGTTTTCACGTTGTAGTATGGACTGTGGAAACAGAGGCTTTTGGAAATGATGAGGCATGTTTAGTCTTGTAGGACGTTGTACCGAAAGACATGATTACAGCAGTAACGTTAACCCCTTACCAGTCACCCCCCATTTTTTGGCATGGAGACAGAAATTACATACCCAAAATAAAGAAGTTTCTGCTCATGATTCTTTCTGACTAGATCCATGATCAACGTTTGTCCACGTTCTAACACTTCGACGTTTACCGTTCGGGAATAGGAATCGATTTCCTGGCATAATTACTGAATAACTGTCACTGAAATGATGTTTTATCGAAATATTGGTCAATTGGCTTTCAATTGATGCAGGGTTTATCCAGATCAGGTAAGAGAGTGATGTTTAACGTGCTGTGAAAATGAACGATAATAAACTGGGGCGGTTGGCGATGCTTGCAAGCAAATGGGTTAATGGCAGTTATGTGCTATTCGCTTCCAAGTGGTTTCTAAAGATGTTTAGTTGCCAGTTTTTTTTTTTTTTTTTTTTTTGTATTACGGTCCTTAAAGTCCCAGTGAAACGGAAGTTGCAAACGACTTTTCTCCAGTGTTGTGACGTATTTCCGAGAGAAACGGAATAATAAATGAGGAAAGTAGTGGGCGTGGCTTATTTTCCAACTAGCACCTGATTGGATTTAGATAAGTAGGTGTTTAATTTAAAAAATGGAGGCAGATCTAAATGCAAGTTTACAATCGGTTGTTGAGGATTACTCGCCACCTCAATCACCGCAATTTAGTTTTCAGCAGGAAAAGGAGGAAGATGAGAACAGGAACACACGGAGGATCATTTACAAAAATGCACCTCCTTGCCATCTCTCCTTTCACGCGCTGTCAATGCTCGCCGCACACAGGCAGCCTGTCTACTGTCAGTGTCAGTTTGAGGGGCGTGGTTACAGATTAAGCAGACACCAAATTCCTCAAGCCTACGTCATAGGTGAAGGTCCTCCAATGCAGAGGGGAGGGGCATTTTCAGATTTTGATTAAAGATTATGAAGGCAAACTTTTTTTTTTTTTTTTTTTTTTTTTTGAGTGGATTGGCTCGCATGGATGAATTGTTCAGCACAAAACGATCAAATTTAGGCAAACAAAGTAAATATAGTCAATTTTGATTTCATGTGGACTTTAAAAGGCGGCAGTTATTTTACTCACACTTGCTATCCTGCGTTGAAACACTATGGCGGATGCGTTTTAGATGAATTTTGAGTGATCACACCGGTGAATGGTGAAATAGGTCCCTAAATTATTTCGTCCTACCAGAAAACTTGCATAGAAGTTAAAATGTAAAATTAAATTAAGCATTTAGCAGAGACTCTTTTATCCAGAGACTTACGAGCGTTTTTTTTTTTTTTTTCTCTTTCCTTCATGGAACTTAAGTCCGTATCATTTCCGTGAGGTTTAAACGTGCGCGGTAAGGCGAATGTAATGCCTTTGCTTCGTGGTTAAAAGTGGCATCCTCATCCGACGGAACGTTTGTATCTGTAGTCCAAATCTATGCGCAATCCACACTCCAGATCAGCAGGTGGCGGTAATGCACCTTTACGCTGGTTTGCCAAAACTGCAGAAGACGACGGAACTGCGTCATGACGTCGTTTAACAAACTTTAGCAGCGAACCTGCTTTTAGATGCAACACTTGGATGCTAACTGCCGTAAAAATCCAATGAAGAAAAAGAAGAACCTGTTTTTAGCGTCTTCGCCTGAAAATGTATTGTTTAACGTTGCGCGGTCTGCGCCGCTAGAGGAAGCGGCCTCAAACTGCCACTCGGCCGGAACGCCGGGGTGAAAGGCTGAGCCGCGGTGAGAACTGGGGTTCGACCCGGGCTGGTTGGGTTCTTTCTGCTGCAATCCAGCGCTCGGGGAGAGCTCGGTCTCGGGCGGCACGATCGTTGTGTCGAGCAAGGCGAGCTTGGAGCTTGCACGGTCTATTGGCCACGACGTGTGGCTTGGCGATGAGAGCAGCTGTCACGATGACGCTTAATGCTGCTCAACGGCCGTGTTTGGTGGGTACAAATGATCTCGGGTCCGGCAAAAGCAGCAGGTCTTATAAATCTCCTGTGTAGCTCTCTTCGTTGGTACGAAAATTGGGTCTGTGGTAAGGTGACAGACGAAGCGAACCAGCATGCTGATAAACCATCAATGGATAGAGGTAAGTCAGCGATATTTATACTATGGGATTGATTACTTGATTATGGTCCACCTGTGTTGATTAGGCTAAGTATCTGACGCGCTCCTCCCGAATCTTATTAATAAAATTACATTTAGTGTGAAGCAGACTGACACATAGCGCGTCTGAACCGAACTGATTCTTTTGGTGATTGATTCTGAACTGATTCTGTGCTAGTGTTATGAGCGCGGGTAAACCGAAGGCTTGAATCAAGAACAATTATCGCAAATGATGTCATTACGTCGAGTGCAAAAGAACCAGTGAATCCGTTTTCTTCAACCGGTTTATTGAATCGAACTGTCCGAAAGAACTACTGGTGATCCGAAAACCGATGCAACCGGTTCTTAACTCGAGAACGAGTCAATCTTTCGTTCATTATCTGGCTTGGCTCAGTGTTCATCTTCAGTTCTCTCTTCACAGCAGTTCAGTCAGTGTACTGTTTGAGTAAATGAATAATGACATAAAGACAATAGGAAAGAAAAGTATTTTGTTGTGCCATAAATAGAAACTGTTACTATAAGAGCATAATGGCCTTTGAGTAATTTCGCAAAGTTAAATAATGTGTTCTATTAATTCAAACAGGTTTTATTGCAACTCGTTTCTTGTAGTGTCATGGGACTGCCTTTAGCAACCGGTGTCAAAAAAACACAACCTCCCTCAAGACTGCTGTTAAGTGCTCCATAAAAACAGAGGTGAGTCTAGAGTGCTAGGGTTAAAATGCTCACCTAGAAACACACCTACCTTGAAACATATTACTAATGGACCAATTTTCCATGCAAGAAAACAACACGTACTAAAGCCGTGTGGACCGCTCTTGATGGCAGTTCAACCTAAACAAAACCTCCATTGTTTAAGCTGAGTGATAGTGAGTGTGTCTGTGTGTGTGTGTGTGTGTGTGTGTGTGTGTGTGGGGTGAGGGGGTGGTGAAAGAGAGAGAGAAACAAAAGGGAAAGTGCAACACGCTGCTGTGATCACAGATATCTTCTGACATGACTCGATCAAAGTTCCTTTAAGAAACTCCACAAAACTGAAATTGCACACAACCCAAATAAAAAATTTTTTTTAAAAACTTTTAATTGAAACAAATCAAACTTATGTGATGTTTGTGATTAGTAGTGAATGATCCTCATCTCTTGAAAGCTCATGAGTATATATGGCCATTTGTCTTTAGTGGAAGTACTTGTCAACAGGAAGACCTTTTGCCCTACTGTGGGCTCTTCAAAGAACGGGTACACAGCACATCAAGTGTTAAGCCACATACTGACAACTCTTTATGAAGACTAGCACCCGGCCTGAGTTCAGCTGTTAACATAAAAACCCAAGGCACCATTTTACTCACCAGACAGTTTAATGGTTAACCCAAGATCTAAGATGCCATCTTAAAGGCACAGGGCACCTAAAATAAAAAATCTGTCATTATTTATTAACCCTCATGTTGTTCCAAACCCATTACACTTTTCTTTTCTTCATAAAAGGTAGATTTTTTTTAAGAATATTCTGCTTAATGTAATGGATATGAATGTGGATTGGGGCTCTCAAGCTCTAAAATGATAAAAAGAAGCCACATAAGTGATTCATACATCTTGTATGATATATTCCAAGCCTTTTAAGTCATACAATAGTTTTACTTCAGAAAGAGTCTAGAATTTAAGTCTTCATTCTCTGAAAATTCCCAGCAGAGAGAGACAGCATAAATAAAATACCAATGATTCGCATGAATTTTAAGTACACCTACCAAACCAAAATACTGCATTGTCACTTTCTTTTGACACACAACAAATGTATGAATATTTATTTAGCCAACTATTCAAGGAAAACACCTGTAAAACAGGTAAAGCTAAAAAAGCTGAAATAATTTCCCTCCAAACACTGACAAATTATTTTCAGTATAAGTATTACATTACTAGACTCATTATTAGACTCCGATACCTGAAAAACAAAAATTGACATTTCAAAGATAGACAGTGGCTCCTGTTTTAATGACTGCCTTATAATTTAAAGTGACTGCAAGGGAGTGTTTAAACTCCAGGGAACTGATGAAGGCACAGTCTTAGAAAATGAAGACCAAATGTGTGTGCTGGAGAAGCAATGTGTAAGAAATGGCTCACACACTCTCCCCCTTGAGGAACTACTGTATATGAACCATATGGGAGAAACTGTAACACTAAAGCTCTTTGACTGCTTTTATGGTGTGTTTGTCATACAAAGATTCTTCAAAATTCAACTAGGTCTGGAAAAATGTGAGGATGCGTAGATATAAATGTCATTTTGGGGGAGATATTCCTTTAACGTCAAACAAATTTGAAAATTAAAAACCTTGCTTTTTTAGAAACATGACAAACCTTCAGAATCCTGCAGGATTTTTATTTGTATTTTTCTTTCAGAGATGAACAAGCAGAAACCGCGGTTTCACACCCCTCATACGTCCATAAGATTTCAGCAGCGGCAGCAGCATTAAAAATTCAGCTGCTGTAAAAATAGCAGTGCTCTAGAGCTGAAGAGTGCCTGGCGAAACGTGGATTTTGTTTTGCCATTGTTCAAGGAAAAAAGCTTTTAGCAACATGAAAGAGTACTGTGTTGAATTAAAATATTCATACCAAGTAGTGCTGTCAACGAATATTCTAAATTCGAATATGTATTCGAATAGTTTTTAAAAAACGAATTTCGAAAGTGAAAATTAATATTCGAATAAAAAAGAAAATGTGGAAAAAAAGGCCCGCGGT
This sequence comes from Carassius carassius, assembly GCF_963082965.1. Taxonomy (NCBI): domain Eukaryota; kingdom Metazoa; phylum Chordata; class Actinopteri; order Cypriniformes; family Cyprinidae; genus Carassius; species Carassius carassius. The sequence goes on along the minus strand of NC_081785.1, from coordinate 17,117,676 downwards.
AGTAGAGGCGTGGCTGTCTGCCTTGCGAGTGGGCGCGCTAGCGTGCCTGAGGGTTCAGGGACAGATCACAGCCTCACAGGAGTCGCACTGTCTGGCACAGCATCACTGCTGAAAGTTGACGTGTCTTCATGGAAGATGCCAGCAAGTGCAGAGCCCAACTCGACCGCAGCAGAGAAAATGAGGTAAAATTGTTGACCCGCGAGATTGTTGTATGCAAGCTATTTAAGATACAGTTAGCATACCATTCGATAACTAGCAACATGAGGTCACATCTCAAAAATGTGCACCCAAATGAGCATGGCATAATGTGTGGAACTCCAGCTAAACAGTCACGTCTTGACACTTAATGTTACTTTGCATCGCCCGCCACAAGCTCTTTGTCTGCAACATGACAAGAGGCCATAACGGATAAAATAATTTCGTTCATTTGTAAGGACATGAGACCGATCAGTATCGCGGATGGGGCACGCTTCGGGGAGTTCTGTCAAGCAATGGATCCGAGGTTTGATTATTTATCGTTTCATGTCAAGGAAAAGTTCCATGTTTACCACAGCACAGCTCGCTCGGAGCATTCAATGTCAGTTCTATATGCTGTAAAACCTCAATTAATATTAATAATATTTGTTTCAATCACTGAAAGAAGCTTGCTATATTTGAGACAACAGTTGCTTGCACAAAAATGTGTTTGTTCATTTAAACCATTATGCGCAGAGAACGTGAGGGTGAGAGAGCGTGAGGTCTGCAGTCTTGGCCATTAGTTGATTTCCTTGTTTTTTTGTAGGTAATACGTTGTCATATATGTTTAAGCTTATGCTGCGTTCCAGGCAGGTTTTTGAGCCCGTAAGTCACGATTTCAAACCACGACTCACGACTTTATAGCGTTCCAGACAAGTCACGCCAAACTTCCTGAGCGCAAGCAATTGTAGCTAGATTATTAATTTTATTGCAATGTTATATTGTCCTAAAATCGTTTTTTTAACGTGCACCACTTGCGTAAACACTGCATCCATAGGCAATATTATCCGTAGAGGCTGCCATTGTTGTTTCGCAGGCTATGTGACGTCAGAGTTCGTAACTCGGAGTACATCTATCTAGTACGAGTTCACGGGTGGGAAGTCACGGGTTTGACTGCTGTTCCAGTGCAGTTTCACGGGTAGAAGGTTGGAAAAACACGGGTTACGGGTTGCCTGGAACGCGGCATTAAATAGACTATCTATACAAGTAGTTATGTCTCTTTGTATTATTTTTGTTATTGACGTAATGCGCGTCATTTCCAACATGCGCCACCAGATGTTCGAATAGTTCGAATATTCGTGTATTTTTTAGAGGGAATATTCGAACGTCAATTTAGAGCAATTTTGACAGCTCTAATACCAAGTATACATAATGTAAATATTAGCCTAATCTAGGGCTGTCAAAATTGCTCAAAATTGACGTTCGAATATTCCCTCTAAAAAAAACACGAATATTCGAACTATTCGAACATCTGGTTGCGCATGTTGTCAATGACGCGCATTACATCAATAACAGGCAAAAATAATACAAAGAGACATAACTAATTGTATAGATAGTCTATTTAAGTTTAAACATATATGACAACGTATTACCTACACAAAAACAAGGAAAACAACTAATGGCCAAGACTGCAGACCTCTCTCACCCTCACGTTCTCTGCGCATAATGGTTTAAATGAACAAACACATTTTTGTGCAAGCAATTTAAGGTAGCGACTGTTGTCCCAAATATAGCAGGCTTCATTCAGTGATTGAAACAAATATTATTAATAATAATTGAAGTTTTACAGCATATAGAACTGACATTGAATGCTCCGAGCGAGCTGTGCTGTGGTAAACATGGAACTTTTCCTTGACATGAAACGATAAATAATCAAACCTCCGATTCCATTGCTTGACAGAACTCCCCGAAGCGTGCCCCATCCGCGATACTGATCGGTCTCATGTCCTTACATCTTCCATGAAGACGCATCAACTTTCAGCAGTGATGCTGTGCCAGACAGTGCGACTCCTGTGAGGCTGTGACCTGTCCCTGAACCCTCAGGCGCGCTAGCACGCCCACAGACAACCACGCCTCTACTACCGCGGGCCTTTTTTTCCAAATTTTTTTTTTTATTCGAATATTAATTTTCACCTTCGAAATTCGTTTTTTTAAAACTATTCGAATACATATTCGAATTTGGAATATTCGTTGACAGCCCTAGCCTAACCATGAAAATACTAAAAGTATCAGTATGAACGTCAACACATTATGAATCCCTTAAATTTTAATTTGCAGTCAATAATAAATTTAAAATGATGCATAGAAATGATAAATGTAACGTCATGGTCAAAATGCCCTCGCATTTGCTGTTGGGTTTTCTTAAAGTGAAAGCAACTGTGAAACTTGATTACCAGGCACCTCTGGGAAACGAATGGCCATCTTTAAAAGGACACAGCAACAAATCAATGGTGGGAACTTCATTAATGAAGAAGTGGAGTTTGACAGTTAACAATGGTCCTGAAAAAGGAGTTGTCCCTGGTAATCTGTGATAAACCCCCTGGATGGGACGGAGGGCCTTCCTGCCCCCATTAACACTCACTAAACAAAGGCCAGTGCACTAGTGAACCCTAGCAGATCAATGCCCCCTGCTTCATCCAATTAATGGGATTTCCTCAGCCGCACTTTTCCAACATGTCATCGGGGATTCAGGCATCTATCATGTGAGATACACAACTCCAGAATCTGTTGGGAAAAGGCAGTGGCTTAGGCCCAAATCAATGAAATTTTTCCATTAAAACGATGATCTACGATGGATTCACAGCATGGTGACCAAGAAGCACTTACTCTAAAACAACTCTCCTTTTTGGCTGCTGTCACCCAACTATTTTCCAATGAAATCTTCATGGATAAAATCCACATTCATCTTACATCTTATATATTTCCAGTTGAATATCTTGTTATTGAAAACAAGTCATTTGAAAATGTAAAGTAAACGTGATGCAAATGGCACGTCCTAATCATTATTATGGTCTGCAGCAGGTTTGAAAAGCATCTCAACATCCTGAAGGAACAGGGGCTAGTGTTGTTTTAGCTGTTATACATCGCAATCTCAGAGCAGCTGCTTGTTCCATCAGCATTGTTGACACTTGTAATCAAGAAGTGGTCCAAGTAGGCTAACTAAACTGGTTCATCTAGTGACCATCCTAATTGACACCTGCAACAAAAAAAATGCTTTTTGAGTAATAGATGGCCCACACTGGTGTAAATCAACATGAACATTAAAAAGAAACATCAGATTTTCGCATGCAATTTATCTGTTCAGACAAATGCGGGAAAGAAAATTCTGCAGCCATGTGCAGCTTATTGGTTGTCTCTTTTCTTCGCCGTGTCATGGAAAAGCAGTAAGAACACCTCTGCTTAAAAAATAATCTGCTGCATTGACTGCATGCAAATATTTGTGTCAGTTGAACAGATGCATTAACAGCTGTTCATTCAAATTAAAATGTTTATTGCACTAAATATGTGAACAGGCCTTAAGCTTTTTACACAGGGTAGGTTCCAGCTGACCAGGACAAAATCATTTACCTAATGAAAATCAGTTAACCCTATTTTTGTTGTGTTCTATAAGCAATCAAGTTAACAACTTTACATCAGGGGTTCCTTTAATGTAGGCTATGAACAAACAATGAGCAATGTGTTTTACAGACTTTATTATGTTAGCCAATGTTAGTGTACAGTGCCTTGTGGAATGTAAACAACTTTTGATTAAAAATAGCCATTTCTAGGCACCAGAATATTCCTGTGGACAAACCGGAATATCAAGAGAAACACTTTTTTTGACAAAAAAAAAAAAACTATATTTCAGGGAGTGCTTATTTAGTTGATTATGATGTCTAGATAACAACACATCACTGGCTTCAACAGCCATAGGTTTTAGCAGACAACAAGGTCAATGCCAACATTTCTTAGGGATGCCAGGAATACCATAGTGATTTCCCAACTTTCCTCCTGTAATCCCCAAGCGGAGTCAATCAGCGGGATCACAAACTTCACTGACACGCTGTGAACTCAAAGATGCACTCAAACCACAAGGGCGGGCAGCACCGTACCCCTGAATGTGTTTGAAACACTTTCTAAAGATAAAATGCAACCAAGGAGAGGAAACTGCTGCCAATATCCGAACTAGAGAGTCAGCCTAGACTCAGTTTGAACTAGGCTACACCACTCTCTTTGACCTACAAAAGTGGGCTAAATTTATAAAAGCGGGAGAAACATTTAAAAGAACGTCTGTTCGTTTTATCAGTGTCCGAAGGCACCCTCATACCAGAAAATCAGCACTGAGATAAATGCGATAGAAGAGTCAAATGAAGCACTGATGCTTATTGATTCTGAACCCGTTGCCCTCAGCTGACCTCTCAACAAGACAAGGACACATCCGACCATAAATCAACCCCACTCTCCCACGGCATGAAAGAGAGAGGCTATTAAACTAAAAACACCAATATGTTTCAGAGTCAATCATCTGACTTGTGGTCTAAAAACTCATTTTCCTTATAAAGTGACTCGAGACTAACAAGACGCAATCAATAAATGCTGGAAGAGCACAATCCTTGGTGTTTGCATAGATTAAATAATATGGCATTAAATATAGGATTATATGGTGTTTGTAAGTGTAGAAACTTTAAAAGTCTAATGATTCAGTGAACGTTTGGTTAAGATCAGCCACTATAAACTGAAGACTAAGCATTTCATTGTTTCAGTAATTTACTTTCATGTACTTCTTAACCAGATATTGTCATTCCACAATGCGCATTAATATTTTACGGCCTTTATTTCACCCGTGGCTGAAGCTTTTGCAATTGCAGGCCTCAAATTAACTTGTTTTTCAGTGTAATTGCTTTAAAAATAAATTATAATTCCTTCTGTCTTATCCTGTTTATTATCAGGCAAAAGCTGCAAGTTAAGTTAGGCCCTTACGTCTCAATGGCTGAAGCAATGAGACCCGTGAGGGAAGCCGTTTCAAAGTGATGAGACAATACGGAGTCTGAAGAATCAGAAACATTTCCTGTGAATGTAGTTACAGGCCACTCACAAAGCAGAAAGCTTCTTTAACATGACATCTGAAAATACTTCTCTGACAAATTCCCTTTCGGACTCTGTTTGTTGGTCAGTGTGAGACGCAACACAAATACACCCGACTTTCAACAATTCCATAAAACTGCAAATATGTGGACAGTACTATTTATGTCCCTGAAGCAATTACCACAAAGCCAAAGAGTGCACAAACAGCAGGCAAGAGAAAGAAGACCAAAAAAACTCATTTAGCTCCAGACTTCCTCAAACAGCCACAGCACAGAACACAGTTACGCATTTGTAGATTTACCTTGGAAGCACAGGAATCATTTAACCCAGTGGCATTATGAAATGCGATTAACCAGTCAATTATCCTCGCAATAAACTGCCAAACAACACACCTCGTTATTAATATCAGCAAAAGCCACATAGCAACTGTTTCAACCCTTTCTGAGATACCATAACATTTCAACACTTCACATTACTGTTATCTGTATAACAAGTCCATACAGCCTGCAGCATCTATCACGGTTATAATTCGGAGCTGTGCTGATGCAGATCCCACAGGAAGCTGTCTCTATTCAATGCAACACAAAAGCAGCAGAGCCCATCAGAGCCGAGAAAAGCTATTTATATCTGGTCAGGGCGAGGCTTCAGTCACTTATGAGATGTTTCATACAATCTAGACACTCTTTGTGAACTTTAGATGCAGCGTATTAGTATACAGGTTTAATAATCTAGTTTAAACTGGAAGACGTGAATAGGAGCCTGGTCTAATATGGTCGTATATTTACTGATGGTAGGGGTTCTGAACACTTTTCAGGCTTGTCTGTCAACAAACTAGATGAACACCTGCTTGGCCAATCTGGGAGACCAGCAAGAGCATCTCAGCCAGACTGAGAGAACATCATAAACCAGACTGAACCACTGAGCTTTTTTGCAGCTGTTCATTATGATGTCCAAAGTTGGACCATCCTAAGGATGTCAAAAATGGTTTTGGAACATTGTAGCTGGTCAACCTGCTAATGACCAGCTCCTGGACCTACTAGAGACCAGCTCTGAAGGATAAGATGGTGATTTGTTGAATAAATAATATATTAATTGTAACAGGTGTGGATCAACTTTTTTTTCCTTTTATATATATTCTATTCAACCTACTCGATGTATAACTACTTCTGCCTGTGCATGGTATTTTATCTAAATATTCAATGAATAATCAAACAGTTTGAGGTTTATTATATTTCCTCAGGATGAGACAATGCAGTACAGCACTTGCCTAATGGGTGAGGCATCAACAAAAGAAGAGCGCGAGGATTTGCCTCCTCAGTAACTCCTTCAGTAACTCCAAGGGAGGCAATAGCTGACTCTAGTGGTAGAATCAAAACACTCGGCAAGGTTTTAACAGTCGCAAAATAGCAGGTTAGATAAAGTTATGGGTCTCACCTCCTCCAGTGCGGCTACAGTGTTCCTGCAGTGAGTCATTCGAGTGGTGAAGTTTGAGGCGGTGGGCGATTTATAATCTTCATTCGTCTCCGCCACAAACTCCGCCACTGTGATCTGGTCCGGCATTGTATTTCCTTTCGTAAACGACAGATATCGGTTTTAATCCTCGTAATAACCGGCTGTGGTACACTTAATGTCGAAATTCAGAGATAAAATGACGAAATTAAACTCTCATGAGCGTCCTGAAGTCTTAGCATCGCTGTGTTTTGTCCTCGCTGGATTAAGACAAGTTGGGAATTAATAAAAATCATTAGCCAACTACAGAGAAGTGACGCTTCTGCAACGGGAAATCTCTCTCCCACGGTGCTGGCTCTCACTTCTTCCAGTGTAAGAGCGAATTCGGTCCACCCGTTTGATGATAAACCAGAGATGATGTAGTCCTCATCTGTTAAGGGACAGGAGTGTACGCTGTCGTGCTGGGACTGCTGCAGGCTTTAGATCGATGCAGCGCTTGCAGTGCAATTCAATGAAAGCGCAAGAAATTGACAAAGTAAAGGTGGAGGAGATTCAATGGGAAAGGAGTGACCAATGAGGAATAGGAGCTTCCAGCTTTGGGCCAATCGGAACGGACGCAGGGCGTGGCCTGTTTGTAGATCGCCTTTAGGATCGGGAGCGCCTCTCTTAAGGTGGAGAAGGAAATTTTTTGTGCGTGTAAATCTTATACAGTCTATATGGTGTAAATACAGTTGACGTTTCATGTCTCTCTGAGGCATTTTTACGAATTATTTATTTATTTAAAAAAGCTAATTTGATACAGATTTTTATTATTAAAAAAGGCACACAGTTATGAAAATTTCGTCTTTATTTACCATGCCTTTCAAACGAGGAATTATTATTTTTTTATATCTAACGTTATTTATATCTATTTTTATTTTACTATTTATAAAAGTCGTTTTAGAATTGTATTTATTTATGAAATATAATAATAAAATAATATAATATAAATAATAAAATATATATTTATCTTTTGTGTCTCAAAAAAGAAACCCTTCTTCCCTTCCTTCTTGGATATAAATTCATTAGTCTGTAGAATAAAAATGTGCTTCATTATTATTATTGCTTGTCTGTTACAAGCTTCACGCCCCCTGCCTCCACAACAAAAGACTAATTAAGATGATAATACTGTAATTGCTGAGGCCTGTAATCGCTCGAGCAAAATGAGCCATTCTTTATGTGCAATCTGAATCAACATTGATAATCAGAAACGACACACAAGTAAAAGCGTAATTAAGATGTTTTGTTCAGAGTTGTTTTTAGAAAAATCCCTTGATTGATTTTTTATATAATAATAACCGAATTTGAGATAGTGACCTGGTAGCTTTAAATCTTATGAATAAATAATAATAATCAGAGTTTATTATTAAGTTCTTTCAATGCAATTAATTCACAACATTGTTTGTCAGTAACACACTTTTATTTTGCTCTAAATTGACCACCTGAAATTACCACAACATTAAATATTAAACATCATCTGCAGACCAGTGCTTTGTATTGGGTTTCTGCCAGAAAATATTCTTAATGCATTTTTTTTGTCTTAAATACATAATTCAAGCCTCCTTTTACAGTATACTGATTAATTCCTTTAAAAAATCCATGTGATAATCTAATATGATCTTCTTTTTTTGCCAGTTACACATTCTTTCATTTAGTACTAGTACAAACACTAGTTGTGTGAAATAACAATGATTTATAAAAGCAATCTATTGCTATTTGTAAAAGCAACAATCCTTTCATAGCAAGATATTTGTAACAGAGTGCATTTGCATCCTCACAAAAGACTGCAGTCACTTCAGGCTAAAAAGTGTAAACCAAACAAAACAAACATAATTCATGCCACATACATCAGTTTATGTAAAAATATAGGCTACTGTGGAAACTAAAGACAATGGCAGGTGGCTCAGTTTTGGTTTATCTACTGTGCATGTTTGCTCACCTTGAACGTTATGGGGACCCCTGATGACCCCACTGACCTTGAGACCAGTCAAATTAACTGCTGATAATATATAAATATTGAAAAATAATTAATATGATGAGCAAGTTTTAACTCTAATTCCCAATCTGTACTGCTGACTCTCTTCTGAATGTTAACAATACAGTCTAATGCTCTCCACTCAGAGCACATAATGAAGAGTGAAAGCATATCCATATGACCTCTACTGGTGTCTCTTTGAATGACCTTATTCCTTATTGAGAAGTTTTACTTTCAGAAATAATATCATTTGTAGAGGCTGCAATATGATACAGCTACAGGTGGCTACAGCCATTTACTTCTTAAATATCTGTGATCTTTACATTCTGTCAATGCTAAAATTATGACATAAAAAGATGAAATGATGACATCATGATGAGATAAAGTCAAAATTATGATAGAAAAAGTTGACACAAAATTCATCCTTATGACATCAAAAGTCAAATTTCTAAGGTATTATAATTTCATTATGTATTTTATCTCATAATGTAGACCTTTTATTTCATAGTTATTTTTGTTGTATTGTAAACTTTTGTCATAATTATGACTTTTTTTGTCATAACTGACTTTTGAATCTAATAATTTTGTGCTTTAATGTCATACAAGTCTCATATCTGAAAATGTTGACTTTTTATCTCAGCCCAGAAGTGTGCTTGACCTTGACACAGGCTTTTCACAATGCAATGTAATGTAGGTCTGTGATGTAATGTAAGTCTTCAACGTAATTTAAGTCTAGATACTATATTAAACAAAGGTTGTACTTATTAACGTGTCTGCAGAAAGTCAAATGCTTTGACATAATATACTCATACAGTATATTAGTGCTGTCAAACGATTAATAAAGTTTTTGTTCCCATAATATATCTATGTGTAGCCTACTGTGTTTATTTATTATGTAGCCTATATATAAATACACATTTTGAAAATATAGAAAAATATATTTCATATAGAAACTACATATTTTTCTTGAATATATACATAATAAATTTGTGCATTTCATTGCCTTGTACCTTACATGTGCAGTGACAATAAAGTTTAATCTAATCTAATCTAATCTAATAAATATACACAGTACACATAGGCTACACATATTATGGAAACAAAAACTTTGTATGCACCAGAGTGCACGCAGCTTCATACAAAAGTAAAGGATTAACGGATGAAAGTGTTAATGCGGTTTTCGTTGTGATCCTTGATCATTTTTTTCCCCGTGTATGCTAGATTGTGTAGTCTGCGTGGTCATCTACATACAATAGTCACAAGTTGTTCTTGCGGCTCTGAGGTTGTGTACATTTTGGCAGATTATTTTACATTAATTTCATGCATGCAAATTTATAAAGTTATGAATGGAAATTGAGCAGTTCAATTAAGTATAGAATTTGAATGAAAATGGGAAATTTGGGATCACAAGAAATTCATGCTTAAACTATGGTGAGTTTAGCTAAATGTTTTAACTGTAATAACCTTTTTTATTTGTTGCAAAACCACGTGTAATTTCCATAAGTTTTGATGCAAACAATTTTTACTGTTATTTTATAATGAAAAACAGTATATATTTATAATATTTATAGAAAGCATTCAGTGTTAGGAAAGATCATGTATGTCATTTTCTGTAAATGGTCTACAAGTTTGAGGCATTTATTGTAACATTAGTATATACACCAAATATGTTGACCATACTTCCTTCTCTCACAGCAGGAAAAAAAAATGTGAGAGACACCAGGAATGCCGCTGACTGGTGTGGTAATATACATTACATTGATATATATATATATATAAAGCTACAGTATACTGTGCAAAGTTTTATGCACTTGTGTAAAAATGCTATAAAGTGAGGATGCTGTCAAAAATAATGCCATAACTAGATTTTATTAATTAACTTCTATTAACTTAACTAAATTAAATCAACATTTGGTGTGACCACATAAGTTAAAAAAACTTTTGTCCTAGGTGCACTTGTTTTTCAGGTAGCTTTGCAGGAAATTTTCTTGATGTGTCTTGGAGACATTGCCACAGTTCTTCTGGATTGAGTCTGTCTCAGTTTGTTCTGTTTCTTCATGTTATTCCAGACAGACTGATGATGATGAGATCACATCTCTGTGTGGAGTACTGGCTGCTGTCAGACTCCTTGTGCAAACAATAATTTCACTGGATTATTACATTTAATGGCAAAAATAATGTTTGGAAATGTAAACTGATATTTACTACTGACACTACAGCAAAACATAGAAATAATCAGAATCAGAAACAGAATTAGCTTTATTCGCCTGGTGTGCATACTCAAACACACAAGGAATTGTTTTTTTTAAGGTGCTCCTGGTACATACAGTACAAACATACATGGATACATACACATCTGACATGAGAACAAAAAATACAAATAAATTTAGCAAGACTTAATAATGTGAAAGCATCTGGAATAGTAGGTTGATTTATTTTCAGATTTGCCCATGTTTACTCTATAGAACTGTATAAATAATAAAGATATGCAGAGATATGCATATGTATTTACATAATACTTGAGAAGACAATAATTAAAGATGTAGAATTACTTATGTAAATGAATTATAGAACACAGGTAATGATTGATATGTTAGCTGTTTAAATGGGGGAAACATTTTGTCAAATGTTTTAGTGCCAAGAGATCTGGAGTCTGCCTGAGAAGTGCAAACAGGTTGTGTCTAGGGTGAGAGGGGTCTTTGATGATGTTACCGGTCCATTTCTTCTGGAGCTGTACAAATCCTGAAGACTGGGCAGGTGCACACCAATGATGCTGCGGTCCTTACAGTCTGTTGCAGTCTTCTTAAATCTGATTTGCTGGCTGACACAAACAAGACAGTTATAGAAGAGCACAGATAAGACTCAAATAACTGACTTAAATCCTTTTTTTATTGGTGAAAATACTACTGTATATACAGTGCCTATAAAAAGTATTCATTCATTTTTTCACTTTTTGTTATGTTGCTGCAACCTTATGTTAAACTGCTTTGAATTACTTTTTTCCCACATCAATCTACACTCCATTGTCACGTTCGGGATCACAGGAGACAAGAGATCCAAGTGCATTGTGAGATTTATTGGGTAATCCAAATCAGAGTCAAAACAAGCCGGGGTCGTAACCAAACATCAGTCCAAAACAGAAACAAACAAACAAACAAACACACGAAAACTAGGAACACGAAGAAACCAGGTGACAGAAAGTAAGGAATCCATGAAGACAATTGGAAACAGACCGGATTATATAGGCAGGGTAATGACTAACAAGTGAAGACACCTGAGTGCAATTAACAGGAGTGCAATTACTGTGATGAAGGGACAAGGCTTTGTGGGAATTGTAGTGCCTGCGGTGAGGTGCCTATGGGGAAGTGAGACCACTAGTGGACACCCAGGGAAACAGAGACCAAACACCGTGACATCCATAAACATAATGACAACGCAAAAACAGAATCGTCACAACATCATAAATGTATTAAAAATAACAAAACTGAAAAAAGTACATTGTATAAGTATTCATACTTTTAACTCAGTACTTAGCTGGAGTACCTTTCCAGCCTCTACACTCTTTTTGGGTATGATACAAAAAGCTTTGCTCATCAGAATTTGGCAGTTGTCTGCCATTCTTCTCCTCACCTCTCAAGCTCTGTCAGGTTGGATGGGGGCGGACACACATTTTCAGGTTTCTCCAGAAATATTTAATTAAGTTCAATCCCAGGTTCTGGCTGGGCCACTCAAGGACATTCACAGAGTTGTCTATAAGCTATACTTCCTGTGTGCTTAGGGTCATTGTCCTGTCGGAAGGTGAACCTTCAGCCCAGTCTGAGCTTCTGAATGCTCTGGACTGGGTTTTCACTAAGTTTATCTCAATATCTGAAAAACAGCCCCACAGCATGAGGCTGCCACCAGCACACTTTACTTTTGGGATGCTACTGGGCAAATTATAAGCAGAGCTGGTTTCCTTCAAACATGATGCTTAAAATTGAAGTTAATCAGATCAAATAATCTAGTTTCTCAGAGTCTGATGATCCTTTAGGTGCTTTTTTTGCAAATTCCAAGTGTGGTTTCATGCGTCTTCACTGAGAAGAGGATTGAGTTTGGCCACAATGCCATAAAGCCCAAATCGGTGAAGTGTTGCAGTGATGTTTGTCCTTCTGTAGATTTCTCCTATCTCCACATATGATCATGGAGCTCAGCTAGAGTGACCATCAGCTTCTTGGTCACCACACTAACCAAAGCCGTTCTCCATAAGTTGCTCAGTTTGTCTGGTAGGCCAGCTAAATGAAGAGGCCTGGCTGTTTAAAACTTCCATTAATGGTAACAGAGACTACATGCATCTGTGACCCTTTAATGAAGCAGAATGCTTTTTTTTTTTACCTGTTTCTGAGCTCTAAAGGCAGTTTTTTGACACGAGGGCTTGTTTTTTTGCTCTGATATGCATTTTCAGCTGTCAAACCTTTTAATAAGATGTGTGTGCCTTTCCGAATCATACCCATTCAATTGAATTTCCACAGGTTAACTTCACTTGAAGTGTTGTAACATCTACAAAAAATATTTGTATGTCCCTGAGCTTAATTTCAACTGTCCCAGATAAGGGTATGATTACTTATGCAATTGAATCATTTAAGAGGGTCAAAAAGGTACATATACTGTATGTTCCCAAGCCTATGCCAAGGTAAAGCTGGACTCTTGAGGGTACAGCCCCAGTGACAAGCTATTGTACCCCTAAAGGTACAATTATGTACTTTATTTTCTGAGAGTGTTCTGTGCTTTATGAGTACTAATAAACAGCTAATATAGTAATATAAAGCAACTATAATAACTAAAGTGTAACATTAAATAAATGTTTGTGTGTGTGCGTGTCAGAAACATCAGAAACGGCGAGAAAGACCGTGGCATCTGGCACTAATTATGGCAGCTGCCAGAAACGACTAGTGGCAGCCAGCTGCCGTGGCATGGGGATTTCACCGGAAGTGGCGCTGCGACCTGCGGCTACCAGAGAGAGCGCCTGCCCCCACGTGGACAGCGCTTGCTAACGTCGCACGTAAGAAGGTTTACCATAAACATCATCCTACAGTATATTTCGGGGAACACACCTAGGAGAGGAATACCCCTAGTTAAGGTGTACCTTAGAGTCTTCGTAGTAAGCTAGGGACACTGTTATCGGGAAACGCAGCCCAGGTGTCTGCTGTTGTCGCTGCACTGACGCTTCTAGTCGGTATTGGCGTTTGAGCTCGCCTCACATTCTATGGGCTCACAGCACTCTTTCAAGCCGGTCAGTATTTTCCTCCCGCGCTTGTCTTCGGACAATGGCTTCTAGAAAGGCAACCCAAAAACTGTTTGAGGAGAAGTCGGTTTTGGAAGAGCTTGTTAATGATATTAAAAACGAATCTTCCAACGACGACGATGAAATTCACATCCAATATATTATAGAAGTCATGTTACGATCTCTTCTTCGTACTATTGCCCATCCTGCCTATTATGAGCGAAGACTCGATTTACCCACGTTTGATAGCCCAATTAATTTCAAGCAAATACGTTTATGACACCGTTATGTTATAAAATCAGTATATAACACTAGAAAATACACAATTTTATTCATATAAATAGATTAGTCTTTTTATATTTTTTTCGTCAGTATTATTTCTTAGCATTAATAACTGTCGCAAAACAGTGCATCATAAATCACGTCAGGTCATCTGTAAAGTATCTGCTTGTTATACACTCTTTGGCCACCAGATGGTATTGTGAACAAATTAAGCCTCGAGAAATTAACACTTTTGTGACCTGGCTGAATAGCTTAAAGAGTAACTAAACCGTAAACCAACTTTTTTTAGTTAATAATCTGTAAGAATGGGGCTTTATTAGTGATGTTCATTGATTTGAGTTACTTTTTTGACATTTGAGTATAAATTGTTTTAATTCTACAATATATGGTGTAAAAACGTCTGAGTGCGGCCCTCTTCAGGTTGAAAAGTGGCTACTGCAGTTGATTTTTCCTATTGGATGTTGCGGTGGCAAGTGATGGAAGCGGTGGCAGGTGACGTGAGAAGTTTCCAGCTCACCACGCCCCTTGGTACGAACTACCACGCCCTTGGCAGTATAAAACCATCTTGTTCCGTCAAAATCACTGTAGTGAGTCATGCATGGCTGGACTGGCCATTGGGCATACCGGGCATTTGCCCGGTGGGCCGACGTGCTTTTTGGGCCGATATCTCATACTCATACTTTTTTTTTTTTTTTACGGCCCATAAAATTTGTACATCGGCGGCCCATTCGTTTTGTTTTGCTTAATTGACGGTGCTGGGTTTGTGCCGGTGTAATGCATTGGTCAAAGTCAGTGTTAGTTTTTTTGCATGAAACACGTAGATCAGCGGCCCATTGGCTCTTTTCTTGATTGACACTGGGCTGGCCCAATCACAACTTTAAACGAGTGAGCAAGCGGCAGCAGTGTCAGTGTGTATCTGTAAAAAAAGATGGAGAAGAAACGCAAGGAATGTGCAGATAAATAGCGTGAAAAAATAGAACCAAGCCCTTAAAGCAGACACTGTAAACTGTGTCAAAATATATGTTTTCTGACCTTCATCAGCTCCTGTGGCAGATGATGATAGTGAGGACAGAGGATCAGGAGAGAGATGAGAAAGTGTAGAGCCTGCGGTAAGCATAACTACTTTCAAAACACTTAGGCCATGTCATGAGTGTAGATTATTTCCACATCTGCATAGTTGACGATTACCGCAATTCACTAGAAATTTAATAAGAGGCGTTTGTAAACCATGTTTTCCACCAAAATAAAAGCTTGATGCAGTTTGCGTCAAAATAAAAGATCATGTGCTTATCTCTTTCAAGTATAGAAATTGGTACAACTAATTAAGAAAGTTTCCTTTATTTTTTTGTGCATTTGTTTTACAAAATATGGCTATTACTGTCATTGGATTAATATTATAACTATTATTATGTATAGGTGTAATGTAAATAGACACTGTAACTAAAAGAGGTTTGAATTTTTCTTTGTTTAATTTGCACACTGAATATGGGTTGGAGCTTTTAATTTTGAACTCTCAAAGTGCACCAGATGAATTTAACATAAGGCGTGCAAAGATGGGTGGTGTTTATGAACATATAGGTAGCCGGTCTGGGCAAAAATGCCCGGGCCGATTTTTTGTCCCAGTCCAGCCCTGGAGTCATGAGCTGGAATTCCGTGTATTGAAAACGACCAGGATAGACTATTATAGCATCTATTTAGCATAGCATTTATATAGTTATTTAGATTATTTCGCGTAGCCTATGTAGTTAAATACCATAGTTGTTAGTGTAACGTTAGTATTGTTAGAAGCATAGTTAGTTAGTAGCATAGTATTGCATCAGTTAAGATAGCTTCAAGTTGGCGTAGATTTATCTATATTTAGTACAGTGGTCAGGATGTTACGTAGGTGTAGTGTTGCTGGTTGCGACAGCACCGCTGGACTGCTAGTTTCCCAGCAGACTTTAAAATTAGGCGCCAGTGGTTGCATGCACTTGGCCTGGAAGACCGCGAGTTCCTGCCTAGAGCTGGAGTGTGGAAACTGCATTTTACGCGGGATAGCTTCTCCAGCGCAATGGAGGTGGAAATGGGCTTCTCCACACAAATTGCGCTGAAAAGCGACGCGGTTCGGGAGTTAAGACCGCAGTTTGAGCCAGCTGCTCAAATTGATATGGCTCAGGCCACAGACACCTCGACATCCTCCAATTCAGGTGAAGGTGGGCGAGAAAAGTCCTCTACTTCAAATGAACGCTCTTTTGCAAAGCTACTTGAGAGTCTCAGGTTCACGCCCCATGCACCCAGCCCCGCCCTCGGTTCATCCCCTCTATCTCCGCTGTGCTCTGCCCACTTTTCAGCATTTTTCAAATATTGCCAGTGGGTGGAGTCAGGCTCTGACCAGGGGTTTACTTACCCTTTAAAAGTTTCATAAAACCTGAAATGCAGTGACTTTGCAGGCAGCGGTTTTGCTGGAAGGCACCTCATGAAACTGATTTTGGACAGACTTCTGAGGCAGGGTAATGGTTAAATGATCTACAGTAAAATATAGAGAGCTTTGGTGATAACAAAGTGGATATTTCATTACTGCAATATTAATTTCTCGCTAGAAATTACATAAAAAGTGTCAAAAACATATATTTACACACAAACTTACCACCGACCGCAACTTTCAGACGCCATCTTTATTTTTTCGGCTGAAAGGGATAGTTCACTTTCAAATTAAATTTTGGTATGTTTTAGCTTACCTCAAGGGCATCCAAGATGGAGGTGTCTTTGGTTCCGCTGTAGTTTCCATTTTGATATTTTTGGGTCAATCCGTTCTTGTCTGTGACTCACATAATACAGGTCTATGGTCACCTCCTCAAAGAGCATGCACAGAGGAGTCCAAATTAAACAATTCTCCATCGTAAGTACACATTGATGACCTAAAACATGAAACAAGCGGTTTGTGTGAGAAAACCAACAGTATTTATCATTTTTACCTCTTGTACACAACCATGTCCAACTGATCTGAGGGCGCGCGTGCTTCCTGATGTGTGAAGTGTGCGCGCGTTCTGGCTTAGTCTGCGCAAGCGCGGAAAGTGCCGGAAGTGATCTCTCACGCGTGTGTGTACATCACTGATTGTTTACACAGATTTCAGAAGTGTTACCTTTTACTGTGAAGATCTAAATATATTTAAAAGTACAGGATATCGCAATGGAAGACGATTTCAAAATATATCCACAGACAATATTGATTTTTTTCCACAACCATATTTATTTGAACCAGAATACACAGATCAAGTACTCAGAGCGATGGAGGAAGCATCCACAGCAGCAGCAGCACGTCTTAAAGGGTTAGTTCAGCCAAAAAGGAAAATTATGTCATTAATGACTCACCCTCATGTCGTTCCAAACCATTGAAACTGTGTGTACGGTATACTGTCCATGTCCAGAAAGGTAAGAAAAACATCATCAAAGTAGTCCATGTGACATCAGAGGGTCAGTTAGAATTTTTTGAAGCATCGAAAATACATTTTGGTCCAAAAATAGCAAAAACTATGACTTTATTCAGCATTGTCTTCTCTTCCGGTCTGTTGTGAGCGCATTCACTGCAGTGTAGTAATATCCGGTTCGTGAACGAATCACTCGATGTAACCGGATCTTCTTGAACCAGTTCACCAAATCGAACTGAATCGTTTTAAACGGTTCGCGTCTCCAATAAGCATTAATCCACAAATGACTTAAACTGTTAACTTGAAGCGTGAAGCAGACCGACACACAGAGCGTCTGAACCAAACTGATTCTTTTGCTGATTGATTCTGAACTGATTCTGTGCTAATGTTATGAGCGCGGATAAACCGAAGGCTTGAATGAAGGGCAATCATCGCCAATGACGCCATTACGTCGAGCGCAAAAAAAACGGTGAACCGTTTTCTTCAACTGGTTTATTGAATTCGAACTGTCCGAAGAAACTGATTCGCGGAAAAGAACCTAACTTCCCATCACTACTGGTGATCCGACAACCGATGCAACCGGATCTTGACTTGAGAACGAGTCAAATCTTTTGTTCATTATCTGGCTCGGCTCGGTGTTCATCTTCAGTTCTCTCTTCACAGCAGTTCAGTCAGTGTACTGTTTGAGTAAATGAATTACTCTGGGATATTGGTTTGTTTAAACTTAGAGGGAGTCTCAGCCAAATTAAAAAAGTTAACAGCTCAAGTCATTTGTGGATTAATGCGTATTGATGACGCGCTGCCAAGATGCCGACGGCCCGCTCTGCACACTTTGAGCTTCAAAAACACTCTTCAGGAGTCTACGGGTGACGTCATGGACACTACGCCCATGTTTTTATACAGTCTATGATGCATCTCTGCCTCTGCTGAATTACTTTTATCCCTGGAGAGGATCAAATGATTCACGATACACACTTTGAAGTCCCGGTCTAAATCAAATGATATGTTATATGTGATCCATTTGGAGCAATTCTAAACAGTGAATCATTTTGCGACGCGACGGTTTATCTGATATTCAGAGTTTCAAAAAGATTGCTGTGTTATTTGCTTGCTTTCTCTGTATAATTTGTTGTTTGAATAACCGTGGCCATTAAATCATTACAATGAATAGGCCTAACGTAGGCCTACAATGTTTTTATTAAACTGAGATCACACTAAATACAGTTTCTGTCGTATTAAAAGCATTTCATAAAAAAATTCAAAAGCAAATCGCACCCTGGATACATCTATGCTGCCTTCAAACATCGGCCAGATGAAGGAATCTCAGGAGACAGGAACCAAAGCTAACATTGAATTCGGACATGCCTTGATGCCTTCCTGCCTTGGAATGCATCCTCAAAAGGCAGCATTAAGTTTTCAGATGCAGCCTTCATCTCGCCATTACTAGATGATATCATCGCACTAACGTGAACTCGTACTAGATCAATGTACAGTCGTGGCCAAAAGTTTTGAGAATTACATAAATATTAGTTTTCAAAAAGTTTGCTGCTAAACTGCTTTTAGATCTTTGTTGCAGTTGTTTCTGTTATGTACTGAAATATAATTACAAGCACTTCATACGTTTCAAAGACTTTTATCGACAATTACATGACATTTATGCAAAGAGTCAGTGTGACGAGTGGGGCTGGGCCGAGAGACGTGGGAACAGGAGCGAGGCCAGTGGAGTGATTGGAGAAAAGCAAACACAAACTAAAACCCAGGCCCGGTCCTCTCTCATCCTTCACTGTCGTCGCTCCAGTTTTATATCCTTCCATCTCCTCCGTGGGACTCGAGACTGGTGGGTCGAACAGGTGTTGCTCATCTCCAATCACTCCACCGGCCTCGCTCCTGGTCCCACGTCTCTCGGCCCCGCCCCACTCGTCACAGTCAGTATTTGCAGTGTTGGCCCTTCTTTTTCAGGACCTCTGCAATTCGACTGGGCATGCTCTCAATCAACTTCTGGGCCAAATCCTGACTGATGGCAACCCATTCTTTCATAATCACTTCTTGGAGTTTGTCAGAATTAGTGGGTTTTTGTTTGTCCACCCGCCTCTTGAGGATTGACCACAAGTTCTTAATGGGATTAAGATCTGGGGAGTTTCCAGGCCATGGACCCAAAATTTCAACATTCTGGTCCCCGAGCCACTTAGTTATCACTTTTGCCTTATGGCACGGTGCTCCATCGTGCTGGAAAATGCATTGTTCTTCACCAAACTGTTGTTGGATTGTTGGAAGAAGTTGCTGTTGGAGGGTGTTTTGGTAGCATTCTTTATTCATGGCTGTGTTTTTGGGCAGTATTGTGAGTGAGCCCACTCCCTTGGATGAGAAGCAACCCCACACATAAATGGTGTCAGGATGCTTTACTGTTGGCATGACACAGGACTGATTGTAGCGCTCACCTTTTCTTCTCCGGACAAGCCTTTTTCCAGATGCCCCAAACAATCGGAAAGGGGCTTCATCGGAGAATATGACTTTGCCCCAGTCCTCAGCAGTCCATTCACTATACTTTCTGCAGAAGATCAATCTGTCCCTGATGTTTTTTTTGGAGAGAAGTGGCTTCTTTGCTGCCCTTCTTGACACCAGGCCATCTTCCAAAAGTCTTGGCCTCACTTTGCGTGCAGATGCGCTCACACCTGCCTGCTGCCATTCCTGAGCAAGCTCTGCACTGGTGGCACTCCGATCCCGCAGCTGAATCCTTTTTAGGAGACGATCCTGGCGCTTGCTGGACTTTCTTTGACGCCCTGAAGCCTTCTTTACAAGAATTGAACCTTTTTCCTTGAAGTTCTTGATGATCCTATAAATTGTTGATTTAGGTGCAATCTTAGTAGCTACAATATCCTTGCCTGTGAAGCCATTTTTATCCAACGCAATGATGGCTGCACACGTTTCTTTGCAGGTCACCATGGTTAACAATGGAAGAACAATGATTTCAAGCATCACCCTCCTTTTAACATGTCAAGTCTGCCATTCTTACCCAATCAGCCTGACATAATGATCTCTAGCCTTGTGCTCGTCAACATTCTCACCTGAGTTAACAAGACGATTACTGAAATGATCTCAGCAGGTCCTTTAATGACAGCAATGAAATGCAGTGGAAAGGTTTTTTTGGGATTAAGTTAATTTTCATGGCAAAGAAGGACTATGCAATTCATCTGATCACTCTTCATAACATTCTGGAGTATATGCAAATTGCTATTATAAAAACTTAAGCAGCAACTTTTCCAATTTCCAATATTTATGTAATTTTCAAAACTTTTGGCCACGACTGTACTCCCAGTTCCGAGCTCTGATGTCACATGGCTGCAAAACAACAATGGCAAGCCCCTATGGATAATATTGCATACGGATGCAGCATTTATGTAAGTGGTACACGGTGAGAAATATACTTTAGGACAATATAATGTTGTAAAACAACATTAAAATGTATAATTGTATAAAATGTATAATGTATAAAAAAACAATAAAATGTATAATTTTGCTACAATTCCTTGCGCTCAGGCAGTTTGGTGTGACTTGCCTGGAACGCTACAGAGTCGTGAGTTGTGGTTTGATGTTGTGAATTACGGGCACAAAAACCTGCCTGGAACACAGCATAACATCAACATTTTAATTAATATCATATAATTTAAAAAAATACACCTGATGAAAAACTTGACACATTTCTGCTTTTTTATATAAGGTAACTGCCAATCGAACAAAACAACATAAATGTTATAAAAGATAAATGAAATGTGCCCTGCTTTTTTTTCTTTTTTTTTTATGACTCCGAATTATTTATATTCATGATTTCTAATTTTTGTACAGGCTTTATATTTTTATTTCAATGTTGTAATAACATTGTAATATTATTTTTATATGTGAACCGATTTGTTACTTGATTGCATTGAAGTTTCTTAAGGGTTAAGATCATGTTATCTGCATCTCCTGCGCTCCATCAAGCCACTCCCATAATATCCGTCATCACTCAAATTAATGCTGGACCCTACATTATCTGTGTGTAAGACTCGAATACAATTAAGAGGCAATAATTTATGACAAATAAATCTTCCAGTGAGTAAAACTGTTTGTCTATAGTATTAAAGGTTACACAACATTATTATATTATATTTAAATAAATTTTTAAATGATTATTATTTAAAATGATTGTCCCTGGATCAATAGGATGCACACAATCTGTTTTCTCTACAAGGTTCCCACAAGTGCCCCCTCTCACAAAACCCATCATCTAGCACAGTTTTAATTATTGGTAGAAACCTTAAACTAGTGGCGCTTCTAGATTATGTGGTGCCCTAGACAAAAACAGACATACCCCCAAGGGGGGATAATATTACATATTTATAAATGTGTATAAAGTTGATACACTTATTGCAGAACTTACAATAACTATACAATAACATCAAAAGACAAATGCACTAAATAAAATAATTTAATACATATTTACAATAAACACAACTCAAATAGCTAACTGTTAAATTATATAACAAATAACTACGGAATTGGCTGAAATCAGCTTGTTTCCATTTAGTGGGATACTCTTCAACTGATTTAAAACTTTAGCCCTTTAGAGATGCAAGGGCTGATGCAAAGCTTCAGTATATCTAAACAAGAGAAGAGTCAGTTTATAAGAGAACACTGTATATTTAAAAGCACGCATCCAGTTTTGTGCTAGAGTGAAGGAAGCCTGCCTGCAAGTGTAGAAATTTTTGCTCATGCATAACATGGATCACGATACAATAAGGCTCTCTTGATATTTTTCATTAAAATAACCCTATAGACACTACCTAAAATTAGGTATAGAGAAAAGAAGGTAGCAGGTATAATTGAATAATAACCATATTTGAAGCCAAAATAAATGTTTGACAAGTTTTGTGAAATTATACCACAAACTTTTCAGAAGACAGTCAGCTTCCCTCAGAAATACATTTATATAAACCCCCAAATACAGTACCATGGGGTGCGCGGCTGTCTGTGAGCACTCTTGATGATGAAAATAACGTAATCATTTAATTGAATAATAACCCTATTTGAAGCAACAATTGCTACAATTTGAGTGCTACACTGCACTCAGCCTGAGGGACTCCTACTCTTTCAGTCTTTGAGGAGACATGGAAAACAGTGCATACCGCAGGCACAGTATAATGGAAAATATTAGTGGTTTTGAAACCGTGACATCTTCAAATTGCGGTATACCTTGAAACCGGTAATCGGCCCATGCCTATAAGGTAGTGTACTAGTGTGTGTTCACATATGCATGCGATGCAGTATTTCCCTCAGGATTTTGTGATACTGTGGTGGGTGGTCCTCAATCCCTCTAGGGGGGTCCAGGGGCGAGACCCACCGGAAGAAAATTTTTAACATTTTAAAGTTAAATCTGGTGCACCTTGAAAATTCAAAATTAAGCGCTCCAACAAAGGTTCAGTGTGCAAAGTAAAAGAAAAAAGCTGGTGAAACTCCTCATATGACAGACAGCAGCCCCAACAGCACTTATGTTTTATTTATTTTTTCCTTTTTATTCGAAACATTCCCAAAAGCATAAACTATATACTATATCATGAAATATTTCGATTCTCACCTTGATTAGTTAGTTAATATGCAATGGTCAAATAACCTAATAGTGTAATCTTTTGACTATGCATAAAAACCTCTGTTTACTTAAGTAACAGGTTAGTAACACGGAAGTTTCAATGGCGTGAAACACAACGTTAAAGAACTTTTATGTTATAAGGATAAATATATCTTTGGTTTATTACGAAACTGTGGCAGGACAGATAAGACTGTGACTGTGTGTTTGTTCTGTGTTACAGTCTGTCCTCAAGCGATGATGAATTGTCAAGCAATGAGCCAAGTCCCAAAAAAAGTTGTATCTTCCCGTCCCCCATCATCACACCACACACCCCCAGAACCCCTGCATCCTCTGCACGTTCCTTGGGTCCAAGGTCAACTCCCAGTGGAAGATCTCGTTCTCCACGGGGGAGAAAAAGGTCTGCAGGCCGCATGTCAGCGGACATTGATATGGGCATTTGGAATGACATTAGCACGGAGGATGAGGCTCCAGATATACCCAATTTTGTTCCAAAGAGAAATCCAGGAGCTCAGATCGTCATGGACCGAATGTATTCCCCTTTGCAACTGTTTCAGCTTTTCTTCTCAACCTCTGTGGTGAACACCATTGTGAAGAACACAAATAGTTATGCAAAAATGAGGACTGAAGCTGGGAAGAAATTCTCGTGGGTCCCTTTGACGGCGAAGGAATTATATTTGTATTTTGCACTTGTTATTTACATGGGACTCCTCAGCACAAAAACTATTTCAGATTACTGGTCAGGCAAAAAAATGTACAGTATACCTTTTCCAAAGTCACTGATGTCCAGGTCTAGATTTCAGGCCATCACTTGGAACATGCATCTATGTAATCTTGAGGAGGATCGAGCGAATGCGCAGAAAAAGGGGACTCCAGGCCATGACCGACTTTTCAAAATCAAGCCCCTGTACACTGACATCATCACAGCATGCAAAACGTACTTCCATCCAAACCGAGAGCTGGCAGTTGATGAAAGGATGGTGGCGTCTAGGGCAAGAATCAGCTTCAAACAGTACATGAAGGACAAGCCAACCAAGTGGGGTTATAAACTCTTTGTTCTTGCTAATTCTGTATGTGGCTACACGTGGAACTTCTTTGTTTATGAAGGTAAGTCTTCTTTGACCACAGGTAAAGGACTGAGTTATGATTCCGTGATGCGCCTCTTGGATCTGTCTCTTCTTGGCAAAGGCTACCATGTGTACATGGACAACTTCTATACAAGCCCAGGCCTTTTGTTGGACTTGCTGGATAAAAAGACACTTGCGTGTGGCACAATACGCTCCCATGTACAGGGCTTTCCTAGAACAAGGGGTAATGAACTCAGCGAAAGGGCGCAAAGAGGATCCATGCGCTGGCTCAGGGAAGGTAAGCTCCTCTTTGTGAGGTGGATGGACATAAGAGCCGTTTCAATGTGTTCAACGATTCACAAGGCATATGATGGCACTACCGTTTCTAGGCGTATCAGGAATCCCAAGAGTGGATGGGAAACACGCCAAATTCCAATTCCGTTGGCAGCGAAGGACTACAATAAATATATGGGAGGTGTGGACCTTTCAGATGCTCTGATTGGATACTACAATGTCTTACACAAGACCAAAAAATGGTACAAGACCTTTTTTTTCCATTTTATCGATATCACAGTGGTGAACGGTTTAATTCTCCACCAGCATCTATTGAAATCTCAGAACAAGACCCCTCTCAACCAGAAGCAGTTTCGAGAGGCACTCGTTGGAGAGTTGGCAGGGATTGACACACCGCCCAGTGAATCAGAACCCGAGGAGCCTTCCGCACAAGGGAACTCCACGTCTGCTGTCGAGGAACAGCTATGCTGGCCAGAATATTTTGGATCAGATGCCACATGCGGGAGGAGAGTCTGTATCATGTGCAAAATTTCAGGTCACAAAGTAAAGACACCTGTGTACTGTACAAAATGCAATGTAGCTTTGTGTCTTCAAGGAACTGCTTCAAAAAATGGCACACTGAGAAACCCCCTGAAGATGACTAAAAGCTCTGCACTTATCCCACTAAAGTGCTTAAAGTACATTTTTAAATGATAATAGTAACCTCCTTCATTGTAGATTACTAGCTGTTGACATTTATACATCCAAGATTTGTATAATGTGCTTTACACTAAATATTGTTCCTATATCCATTTCATTAGTTTTTTTGTGGGGGGGGCTTTCTTTGTAAAGTTGAAATTTTTGTGTCTGTCTTTATTTTATGTATGCATGTATGTATTAATTTGTTCATTCATTCTGGACCGAGTGTAAAATAAAAAGCAAGAAATGGTCTCCTTCTGCTTGTTTGTCTTATGATACGAGTCAAATTAAGGCTGGAGTACACTACATAACTTTTATACGTTTTTGCAGTCTGGACTATTTAATGTTTGTTGTTGAAAATCAGAGCCAGTTTGCAGATTTTAGGAAGTTAAAGTTGACATTTTACACACAGGTGCGTAGTAGATGATGAGCACAGACATTTTGTAACAGTTTACAAAGTCTGCAGGTGTGTGATGCCTATAGTGTTTTAACATCTGTCCTGATTTATCTGAAGTGTTGTGTATTCCAGCCTTTAGTGTGATAAAATATTTGAAGATTCTTCTATTGTCATGTATAGTATATAGTAAAAGTAGCATTTTTTAGGTAATGTTTGCAGTTCAACCGAACATACCCCTCTAACTGGCGCAAAGCATCATTGGAAGAAGGAAAAAGGTGGATAACCTTTAATTAGAAAGTGCAGAACAGAGGTTTAGAAACTTTTTTTTAAAAGGGGTCAAATTCTATGATATAGACACACCAGGGAGCTGGATGCTTCTCCGTTAATACTCTTGAGTATAGAGAAGAATCACATTTTGTTGCTTTGCAGCCTGAAATGTGTCACATTTATGAACTTTTGTCTCCTTATTTGGTCCTCTTCCTTTTCTTGTTTTAGTTAATTGATTGATCCTCACCTGTCTCCTGTTTCCTCATTACCTTCTGTGTGCTTAAATACCCGTTCTGTTCAGTTCCTCCTGGTTCGTGATTGTTGATGTCGATGTTTAGCGTTGTTAATGTGTCAAAGCTATATCTGTATGTTAATGCTAAATGTAAATCTTGTATATTGTCTGTATTCTCCGTCCTCATCAGTAAACTCCTTATTTTGTTCCAGATCCTCATCTCACACTTTATTTTACGTTTAGCACTACCTCAACCTGTAACAGAATCACAGACCTAAACAGTATAGTTTATTTTTTAGCTGCGTTTTTTCTTTCATTTATTTTTTGCCTTTTTTTTCCTCCTCTCCCGGAATGGCCATCCCAGCAGTCCGTCTCCTGTGCCTGGAGCAACTGGACCGTTCGCTGGAGGACCACACCAGGGACTTTTTAGATCTGGCGTGTCTTACTAACTTCCCCGACCGCTCGCTCTCTAACTTTTTCTACACCGGCCTGAGCGAGCAGAGTAAGGCACGCCTACCAGCGAACGGTCCCCGAGAGGATTTCGCCGCTTTTGTGGAGTGGGTGCTGGAGAAAAATGGATCGTCATGGACCATCTACACCGCCGAGGACGATATCTCCAGCCCCACTCCTGACCCAGAGACCAGCCAGCCACCATCTCGACACACAGAGCCAGAGCCCACCGCAGCCGCAGAGCCCGAGCCATCCTCTGACTGGAAGCAGGATCTCGAGTGCGCGACTGACCAGGTGTGTGAGCCGGCAACACCGTGCATCGTGGGAGTCCTCGTGGAGATCGAGGGCGTGGAGGAAAGCCCTGCCCACACTCCTGCGACTGAGGGTGAGCTGTATTCGATCTCGGGAAATATGGAGCAACTTATGGATCTCATGGACTGGTCTATGGAGGTAATTCCTGTATCCCCTGTTTTTCCGCTGGTTCCATCCAGCCCTGATCCCCTTGTATACCCTCTCAGTCTCCCACTCCTACCTCCTCCAGTCAGTTCCTATGCTCCTTTTCCGCTGGTTCTGCCCAGCTATGAATTTTCTGTTTCTCCGCTGGTTCCGCCCAGCTATGAATTTTCTGTTTCTCCGCTGGTTCCGCCCAGCCCTGAATTTTCTGTTTCTCCGCTGGTTCCGCCCAGCCCTGAATTCTGTTTCTCCGCTGGTTCCGCCCAGCCCTGAATTTTCTGTTTCTCTGCTGGTTCCGCCCAGCCCTGAGTTTTCTATTTCTCCGCTGGTTCCGCCCAGCCCTGAATTTTCTGTTTCTCCGCTGGTTCCGCCCAGCCCTGAATTTTCTGTTTCTCCGCTGGTTCCGCCCAGCCCTGAATTTTCTGTCTCTCCGCTGGTTCTGCCCAGCTATGAATTTTCTGTCTCTCCGCTGGTTCCGCCCAGCTTTGAATTTTCTGTCTCTCCGCTGGTTCCGCCCAGCTATGAATTTTCTGTCTCTCCGCTGGTTCCGCCCAGCTATGAATTTTCTGTCTCTCCGCTGGTTCCGCCCAGCTCTGAATTTCCTGTCTCTCCGCTGGTTCCGCCCAGCTCTGAATTTCCTGTCTCTCCGCTGGTTCCGCCCAGCTCTGAATTTCCTGTCTCTCCGCTGGTTCCGCCCAGCTCTGAATTTCCTGTCTCTCCGCTGGTTCCGCCCAGCTCTGAATTTTCTGTGTCTCAGCTGGTTCCGCCCAGCTCTGAATCTTCTGTGTCTCCTGTATTCCCTCCCAGCCTCCCTTTCCCACCTCCTCCTAGACCTGCCAGCCCCTCTGCTCCACTTCCGCTGGTTCCGTCCAGCCCTGATCCTCCTGTGTTTCCTCCCATCCTTCCTCTCTCTCCTCCTCCTAGACCAGCCAGTTCCTCGTCATCCCTGCTGGTGCCAGTCAGTCCCGCAGCTCACGCTCAGTTCGCGCCATCTGGGCACGATGGTTCGCCGCTGGACTGCCAGTCTCCAGCTCTGCCTTGGCATGTTAAGGCCCTGCCTCTGCCTCCAGCCTCCAAGCCCTGGACTCCTCCTCTGTCCTTCGACCCAGCGGCTCCGCCTTGGCTCCTAGCTCCCTCGTCTCCACCGTGGCCTGTCATCCCACCTGCTCCACCGGGCTCCCTCGTCCCTCCGGCTCCACCTTGGTCAGTCGTCGACCATCCGCCGCCTCGGGACTCCACTCCTCTGGTTCCACCTCGTCACTCCATCCCTCCGGCTCTGTCAGGCTCCTCCTTACCTCTGGTTCCACCGTCATCCTCCGTCACTCCGGCTCCACAGCGGTCTTCCAGGACCCCGCCTCCACCTTGGTCGCCAGAGCCTTCTGCTCCACCTAGGCCCTCTGGATCCTCGACGTCACCCTGGCTCTGCGGCTGTGCTGCTCCATCTTGGGCTCCTCACCCACCGGTGCAGTCTCCTCCTGTCGGCCCCCTGGTGTCGTCGGCCGCTTCTCCACCGTGGCTCCTCCCGCCGTCGACTCCACCGTGGATCTCCGTCCTGGCTGGTCTCTGGTGGACCATCTGGCTCCTCCTGCTCCGGGCTCCTCCCTGGCTCCTCCTTCCATCCACTCCGCCCTGGTCCCTACCTCTATGCTCCCTCATCACCTGCTCATGGCCTACTCCTCGCCCGCCTCCAGAACCCCCACCCTCCCTCCACTGGTATTCCTCTTGCGGTGCGAGGACGCACCGTTTCCGGGAGGGGGCGAACTGTCACATTTATGAACTTTTGTCTCCTTATTTGGTCCTCTTCCTTTTCTTGTTTTAGTTAATTGATTGATCCTCACCTGTCTCCTGTTTCCTCATTACCTTCTGTGTGCTTAAATACCCGTTCTGTTCAGTTCCTCCTGGTCCGTGATTGTTGATGTCGATGTTTAGCGTTGTTAATGTGTCAAAGCTATATCTGTATGTTAATGCTAAATGTAAATCTTGTATATTGTCTGTATTCTCCGTCCTCATCAGTAAACTCCTTATTTTGTTCCAGATCCTCATCTCACACTTTATTTTACGTTTAGCACTACCTCAACCTGTAACAAAATGAAGACGGACCCCATTTAAAAGAAAAAATAATTATCCAGCTGTATTTTGTATGCAACTTATTTGTTGGCAAAGTATGCTCCTTAAGCTGTTGTGGTGTTCATTCACATTTTTTCTACATTATTGTGTAGAGTGATCAGATGCATTTTAAAATAATTGTTAAAAGCTTCATTGGCCAAAAAAACTAATTTCACTATTTTATTTTATCCTGATGCAAAATGACCAGCTAACATTAAATGACTAATTATATCAGCAGCACATGTGAACTTGTGAATGAGTGCTAGTCCGGTTAATCACTATCATATTAAATAGATTGTAAGAGCAGACTGATTGCTATAAAAGAAGGGAATAAGAACTTCTAATCATTGTGTTCTTGTTAGCAATGGTTACATCCAAAGAAACATGTGCAGCCATCTTCACTTTGTATCAAAATGGCGTCACATGTGAGGAAATTGCTACAAAGAATATTGCACCTGAAACCATTTACCGGATCATCAAGATGTTCAAGGAGAGAGAGGTTCGACTGCAGTGAAGAAGTCCCAGAGTGTCCTGCAAGTGCCAGGACCGTCTCCTCCTGAGGAGTCGGCTACAGAATCGTGTCACCAGCAGTGCAGAGCTTGTTAAGGAACAGCAGCAGGTTGGTTTGAGAGCATCTGCACGCACAGTGAGGCCAAGACCTTTGGACAACATACTGGTGTCAACATTGAAAAAAAAATTCTGACCACTCCAACTTTTTCTATTGGCTAATAACATACATTTTTCAATTGGCCTACCCGAATTTGTGTGAATTAGTGATCACATGTAAATGTTTCAATTGGCCAAATTGAATTGAATTTTACAATTTCAATTCGGCCAGCTGAAAGATTTAGATGTAACCAGTCACTAGAAATTTGAGTTGGAGAGGTTTTTATTTTTTTTTTTTTACAGTGAAGGGGAGTAAAGAAGCGACTACTCTCCAAGAAAAACTTCAAGGACAGACTGAAATTCTGCAGGAAGTACAAGGATTGGACAGCAGAAGACTAGTCCAAAATTATTTTCTTGGAGAAGAAAAGGTGAACTAATAAGACAAGAATGGATCTCCATCAGTCAGGACTTGGCCCAGAAGCTAATATCCAGCATGCCAGAGCAAACTGCAGAGGTTATGAACAAGAGTCAACACTGTAAATATTGACTCGTCATATTTATTTATTTGCCAATAAAAGCCTTTAAAACTTACGTTATGCTTATCATTGTTTTTCAGTATACCATAGAAACATGTGGAAAAATAATCTACAAATACTGAAGCAGCAAACTTTGCATAACACAAGATTTATGTTACTGTAATTGTGTGTGTGTGTGTGTGTGTATATACAGTACAGACCAAAAGTTTGGACACACCTTCTCATTCAAAGAGTTTTCTTTATTTTCATGACTATTCACACTGAAGGCATCAAACTATGAATTAACACATGTGGAATTATATATGGAATTATATACATAACAAAAAAGTGTGAAACAACTGAAAATATGTCATATTCTAGGTTCTTCAAAGTAGCCACCTTTTGCTTTGATTACTGCTTCAGACACTCTTGGCATTCTCTTGATGAGCTTCAAGAGGTAGTCGCCTGAAATGGTCTTCCAACAGTCTTGAAGGAGTTCCCCGAGAGATGCTTAGCACTTGTTGGCCCTTTTGCCTTCAATCTGCGGTCCAGCTCACCCCTAAACCATCTCGATTGGGTTCAGGTCCGGTGACTGTGGAGGCCAGGTCATCTGGCGCAGCACCCCATCACTCTCCTTCTTTGTCAAATAGCCCTTGATGCCTTCAGTGTGACTCTACAATTTTCATAGTCATGAAAATAAAGAAAACTCTTTGAATGAGAAGGTGTGTCCAAACTTTTGGTCTGTACTGTATATATATATATATATATATATATATATATATATATATATATATATATATATGTGTGTGTGTGTGTGTGTGTTTGTTGAGATATATATATGCTTGTGTGTGTCTGACAGTATCTTGAGCTGTGTTGAGGATGTAAATCTGATTTTTAAAGGATAAAAATGATAATATCTAGAATGTCTTTATGGTTTTTAGTCTATAAACATTTATTTTTGTACGCACAAAACTGCTTATAACAAAAATATCTGTAATTTGGCCTATTCTTTATGGCCTTAACCAATAGGCCAACATGTCAACATTAACAATATGATAAAATCTGATATGACGGTATCCTACATTTCTGCCACAATACCACCAAAAGTGATACAGTTCGTTTTTCTAAAATAAATTCTTTGTAAATGTCGATGATCTGTCGTTTTAAGTGTATTAATATTATTTATTATCATTAATATATATATTTTTTTTTAAAAATGAAAAGTGAATTCATTAATATTATTGATTTAAAGTTTATTATAACCACAAAGTGAGTTTTTGGTTCCCTGGTGCATTTTTACCTTATTTGCATATTTTAAAATTTTCCAGGCCCATTAAGCACCGCAGCTGTATCAAAATTCTAAAAGACTGAATTACGGAATAACTGAATTGTAACAAACCAGCTGCGTTAGCGACACGGTTTTGTGTGTTTATGGTTTGTGTGCATGGAAAGAGTTTTATACGTGTATCCAGTCAGACACACTGGAGTTAATGTGTAGTCGCAGCCACAGACAGAAGATCTGCTGAGTCACGGCCCGCTCCTGTCCTCACTCTCCATCCTCGAGCAGGTATTCATCAGAGACCCCTAGCAACTTAGCTTTGTACTAACATGCTGAACTACTAACGTTAGCACTTAATTATGTTTGTTAGCATGAAGTCCACTGGGTAGTAGCCTACACATGGTGTTGTTAAAAAACGTAATTGGGTGAGAGGGCTAATGTGTGGACAGCCTGAGCTGCTGAAACTCTATAATGGACCTGCGCTGTCAGACTGTGACATTTGCATATGATTTTAATGGCCAACATCACAACTTGTTGTTGCTGTTTGCACAAGGTTTAGCTGTATGAAATCAAATCGCCTAAACTGCGGTATATGTAAACGCTCCTTTGCCAATGATCTGCTTTTGTT
This sequence comes from Carassius carassius, assembly GCF_963082965.1. Taxonomy (NCBI): domain Eukaryota; kingdom Metazoa; phylum Chordata; class Actinopteri; order Cypriniformes; family Cyprinidae; genus Carassius; species Carassius carassius. The sequence continues at coordinate 17,085,593 of NC_081785.1, read as the reverse complement.
TTCATTGTGCATCCCGCTATGACTAAAAAATTGTGACATAGTTGTTACTAAAACAAGGGGGAAAGCAAACGTCTATATGTGAATGTGTAACGTTATTAATGACGCATTTTGCAATAATTATGCATAGGTTATTATATTGATATCATGAATGTCTTTAGTTTGCTAAACAATTTTTTAAATAAAAATGTAATTGATTATATATATACATTTGTGAAGTGTGTAAATAAATCTATATGTATTTTTCCTTTATTATTATTATTATTATTATTATTTTTTTTTTTTTTTTTACAAATTGAACTCATCAAGTAGGCAAATTTGACATGACCAGTAGGTGGCACTCTCTGACTGCTACACCATGCTACACTAGGACAGTTCTCTTCTACAATACACAAGTTCACTAATACAATATAAGAAAATTTTATATATATATATATATATATATATATATTAATGAAGTAATAACTAAAAAAATAAGATGGAACAAAATAAAAAACACATTAGATACTTAAATGGCTTAAATACAATTTAGAAATGTAACTGAGCTGAACTCAACTGAAATACAGTAGAATATGTTTAAGATTAGATAGTAAAATTACTTAAACTGTAATTTTTTTTAGCTAAATTGAAATATAAAAAAACTTAAATAAAAACAAGAAAACACATAACAAAATGATCAAAACAAACAAAAATTTTAACTAAAAACAAATAAATAGGCTAAATCAACCAACCAACTGGCTATTTATTTATATCTGGTTCTCCTTTTTTATAGACTTTGTCTTGTTAAACCTGTTGGACATTGGACATCCTGTTGGGCACATAATCATGTTGACCATATGACCTTGTTGCATCTAATTGCATAATAAGAACTGTATTAATAACAGACCTCATGAAGTAGGTCAAATCTCAGTTCTGGGTCTAATCACGCTCACAGACATCAGGTATGTGTAGAAGATACAATAGCCCCGGATTTCTTTTTTCTATTTCTCTTCCAAAACCTATGTATTTCTCATGTAGGCTAATATAATTGAATTTTATCATGAAAGGGTCTATGACCACGAGGTCTGTGAATGTGATGTAGGGGGTCAGTGTCCAGATATATAAACCCACAATTTTATCACATTTCTTATCACAACTGCTTAAATGAACATTTACTATTCATTTGTTGAGTAATAAATAACTAATATCATGATGGTGGTTAATATTAAAACTGTATGTAGTTTTGTGTATTTTAGTGACTTGATTGAAACCCCGTACAGCTGAGTGAGTGTAATTCACTGTCATAAATATATAAATGATATAGCTTTACACATGCTTTTGCTGTAAAGCAATCTGCCCTTTTCACAGAATTTCACAGCTTTTCACCAAATAACATCCCAGTAAATGCCTCTGCATAACAGGAAGAGTGGGAAATAAACAGAAGTTTTGTATTGTTTGTACATTTATGTTTGTACTTTTGCAAAGCTCTTTGAGCAAGGGCTCAAATTGTATTATTTAGTATTATTGTTGTTGTTGATTTTCTTAGAAACTCATGACACAGCTGGTCATGTGATGTCAACATGACCATGGCCATGAAGGGGCAACATGCCTCATAGAACATAGCAACTTTTTGTAGAAGACTGGCTCTTATTTGCATGTACTGTACATCATTTAAATATTTTTCAGAAGTGCAGTTTAGAAAATATATATAAAATATATAGGCTATTTAAAAATCATGGTAAAAATTATATTTCTTTTTTTTCAGTGTATTTTTTTAAAAATACAATTGCATTGCTATAGTAAATGACGGGGATGAATGAGAGGGAGTGGCAGTAAAGTTCTTTTGAGCTGTGTGTGTGTGTGTGTGTGTGTGTGTGTGTGTGTGATTGAGCAGCAGTAGTTTGATGTAATGGAGGGGCTGGGCGAGTCAGTCCGCCTACACGGGCTTTGTGTTGATGTTCAGGCGGTGCTACAGCGCTGACAGTTCGCCACAAGAGCAACACCAGAGATCAGCATTCCCAACACCCGACCCATCCACCATAAAGAGAGGGAGAGAGGGAGAGAAAGAGCACAGACAGGCGTTGTTTTGGGCGATTTGGTTTGTAAGGGAGTGGAGCTGGACTGAATCATGGTCACTTCTACGTCTTGCACCGGCTCCACGCTGCTGGAGCCAATTAGTAGGATCATTCACCTGCCACTGGACCAGGTAAACTGTCACTTTAACAGGATTTATGTTTCGCTTTTGTTATTTTGCCTGACAAAGATCGCTAGCTGGTGTGAAGTCGTTTGCTGTAAATCCAGCACATTTGATGCGCACGTCTGTCACTGACAACTGCACGATATAAGAGCGTTTTAGTACGGTATTCTTGCATATGACATAATAAGCCTGAAAGTCATCTTCGCGCATTTCATAACGCCCGTTTGTCTTTTCCTCTCTGTATTTTTCTCAAAATAATGACTGATGACAAGTGATTCACTGGCTGTGATGCTAAACCAATTATTTAATCTGTTAGACAGCATTTTTGGGTATCTAGGTAACGTTCGCTTCAGAGAAACCCAAACAGAAGGCTCGCGAGGGAAGTTGTCTGAGTAGGCAGCTCGAGAGGGTTTGACACACCGCCATAGTCACAATTATGCCTGTGCTGGAGCGACGTTCTGCAAAAATAGAGATTATATTTAAAGATGGCCTTAATAGAGCACTATGTATCATACATTATTTAAGCAAAAGCACACTCTAGTTAAGGCAGTGAGGCGAGAGTTGTTTCAGGCCCCCCTTTTTGACGTTGTTGGTTTGTTTAGGGGTCGTCGTCTTGTTTGTAGGTCTTTTTCTCTAGATGATTTATCTAAATGTGAAAACAATTGTATTTTTTATGTGATTTACATTGGAATTTGCAAGACAGGAGGTTTCTGTTACTAAACGTTAGCAATAGTGATTCATCAAGACTCGGATCTTTTGAATCAGTGCATTAAACGATTCATTAACTCGTTCCTGGTTTCCTCAAGTTTTTTAAAATTTTTTATTTTATTTTTTATAATACCTATATTTAAAGAACATCATAATCAACAATATAATGCTAATATAACTATGTATATGTATATCAGTTCTACTCACATTTCCTATCCAATGATAATATTTATATATAAAATATAATTCCATATTACACCATATATATGTATTTATTTATTTATATGTATCCTATATATTGGTGTTTTTTTTTTACCAAGCACTTTCCAGCAGATATATTCTGTGGTTGTTAGAATCATTTGCCTGTAGATTTTGTGTGTGTGTTTATGAATTATTAATAAAGCCTGTGGATAAGTCATATGCCTCAGGTTAAGTCATACCTTTCTTTCATAATCCTTTGCAAAACAAGAGTTATCCGGCATCTGTTTCCAATGCCACTGCATTAAGCTAATGTGGAGGTGTGATAAAATATTCATCATAATGTAGCAATTAAAATCCTGGCTGCCATGCATGAACGTAAGGGATAGAAAGTTCACTCTCATGTACAGTGAGATGTTCTGAAGTGCATCTAGTTGAAAGCCTTTTTATCAATGTATTGTTAAAGGTTGATTAAATCTGAACTATCATATACATTTTCATGATGGATGCAGCTTTGTTCAATTTGTTTACTTACACATGGAATTAGTAATAAAACAGCGAATACTCCAGAAATGTACAGCAAGACCTTTATCAGTGTCCGTTGACTTGGTGTCGCAATAAGTCTTGTTCTGTTCCGACTCCAGTGTATTCGCTGCATTACACATATTGTATTTTCAGGTTCTTTGACCTCTTTAGCTGGTGCTGCCCGTCTCGTAATGCAAGTCTGGGCAAGAATGAGTAAAGAAATGCAGTCATTCTGGAGCGTAGACATTCTGAAACACCCACCTGTTCAACATCTTAGATGATAAATATCTTTTATGGGTGTGGGACCCAGCAGCTACAGTGCTAAGGGAATAGTTAACCCAGGAATGAAAATGTGTTCACTCTCAGGTCATCCAAGTGTAGATTGGAACAGATTTGAAAAGATTATGCGCTCACCAATGGATCCTCTGCAGTGAATGGGTGCCGTCAGAATGAGAGGCCATACATGACTCCATTCCACCAAATAATGTTGAAAAGCTGCATGTTTGTAACAAGCAAATCCATCTTTAAAGCGTTTTAGTCTTAAATCAATAGTTATGGCCAATATATGAGTCCATTATACATTACGCTTCCTCCAGTGAAAAAGTTCATTCATGTTTAGAAACGTTTTGGCCTGTTTTCAATTGTAAAAGGAGCTTGATCTGTGCATATTTCTCTCCTGATTCAGGTGAGACTATTTTTTTTATCTGGAGTAAGTAGTATATATAATAATGCATTATAATCTATTCAGATGAAGAAACAAACTTATCTACATCTTGGATTGCTTGAGGGTAAGTATAGTTTCAGCAGATTTTCTTTTTTGACTATTACTTTTAATGCCAGCATTCAAGTCATCAAGATAAGTCAAGGATGGAAATCCAAGCAAAAAAGGTGGTTTTCAATCTGGAAGTCCATTTGGTTATGGCCACAGTTTTAGTGCCCTTTCCTCTGCCATTAGCATGCTTCTTCACCAGCTTTTCTGAATGAGATTTTGGCAGGAGGCCTCAAGTCTACAAACCCTCTCCCAACACAAGTCCACTCCAGAACTCCTGTTAATGTGACAGGAATCAATAACTCAGCTGAGCACATGAAACGAGCTGTCATGATTACTGCGTCCTGAGCTTTAGCCAAACACAGGAGTGAAGCCATATAGATCTAGTTCTGATTATGTAAGATGTGGGTTGCTAGGCTGAGCTCAAAATTTTGTGCTGTAAGATGGCAGTGTATAATTTGAAACCATTGCAGTTAAAATAGCCATGTCACTAAGGACACTTCCCATTCAGCTGTGGTAATATCGTCTCATTGGTCCTAAAGCCCTTGGTTTCCTGGTTTGCATTTCAGTTCACTATAGTTAAATGCATAGTTCACCCAAAAATTCACTCACATGCTCACATACACGTTGTGTAAAACCTAGATGACTTCCTTTCTTCTGGGGAACAAAGAATAAGATATTTTAGCTTTGGGGTCCAAGTAACATTGAAAGATTTTCATTTTTGGGTGAACTATCCCTTTAATGCTGAAGTGTGTTATATTTTACAATTCAAAATAACCAGTGAAATATGTAGTCACATATAGGTTAATTTATCTAGAAAAGTGAAAACATAGTGACTTCCTTTTGAAAACTTGCTCTCAACGAGCCTGGTAACAGAAACATTGAGTCAACCAATGGTGTGAGTTTAGGGCGTGGCTATCTGTTTGGCTAACCAATGGCAGACCGATGGAGTTTTTGGGGAAACTTTTGAAAAGTTTTTTTTTTTTTTTTTTTCTGTTTAATTATGTTAGTGGTGCAGAGATTACCCATTTTGACTTTAGAAAAACTTAATGAAGGTTAACAGAGGTAGAAGCCAGTCATGTATTTTCAATGCTTCAAAAAATTCTAACTGACCCTCTAATGTCACATGGACTACTTTGATGATGTTTTTCTTACCTTTCTGGACATGGACAATAGTGTTGTCACGGTACCAAAATTTCAGTATTCGGTACCGATACCAGTGAAAATCCACGGTTCTCGGTACCAATTTCGGTACCAAAGCAAAACACAAATATATGCTAATTAAAAAAAAAAACTTTTTAGCACTAAAAATAAAACCAATGCCATTCTTTATACTTATTTACAATTGTGTTTCAAGTTTTTCTACAAGTTATATAATTATGAAAAACAGTAAACAAGTTTCACCCAAATTTAATTTGTCTTTTAATTTATGAAATTTAAACACATTTTATTTCTGGCAAATAAAGGGGATTTTCTATTAAAATTAAAACATGTAAGAAATATTGTGATTTATTTCTTTAAAAAATAAAGTTTTATAAATTTTTTCAACAGTAGTAGCAGTATCACATACATTTTACTAAATAATAGTAATATTTCTAGCACAATGCCTTTATGTAAAAATGAACTTTTAGGCCTAATGAATGCATATTTGTCATTTTAACTGAACTTAAAACTGGTGGTGATGCTTAAGATATTTTTGGTCATTGATGGTTTCTGTAAAAAATAGTAATAGATCATATTAATTATTATTCATATTAATTATTATTAAAAGATAATACTACTACTAATTCTACTATCATACTAATGTATATCCAATGCACTACGAATTGATGAGCTGCTGGGTTCATGAATATTAATCACCTTGTCTGCGTTCGGTCAAACTGATTTGCTGAAATCAAAACAGGGACGGTACTAAATCAGCGCCCAGCCAATGAAATTGCCATTTGCCCATTAGCTCCGCCCACTAACGGAGAAACCGGTATGTCTTCTGCTTGTTCAAAAATGAATATGAATAATTCTAAATGAACTCCATAACAGGAAAAGACAACAAAGAATAGTTTACATATAGTGTGTCGATTCAGCGTGGTAAGACTCTCGCTCTCTCTCTCTTTGCATGTGTGAGAAACTGAAAAGATCGCTTGATGGAGAGAGAACTCTGAAGCTCAGATGCTGAAATTTATGCAAGCTTCATGCGCTTCGGTCTATGTAGTAAACAAACCCGCACGTCTCTGCCATTCATTAATTCACACAGAGACGCGCAGAACCTGGATTCATATTTCAAGCAACATTTGCGGCTTAACATTTACAGATGCTGGTCCATATGGAGATTTGATTTGATTCATTTATGCTAACTTTGACAAATTCTATGACTGTCCATATTAAAATGTAAGTTTCATTTTCATGACTGGATTTTGAGATTCCGTCCACATTTTCTGCTTCGCGGAAATCATGGCGCTGAACCGGGTTTGAACGGGACCTCGGTACTACCGGTACTTAAAGAAACCTGGTACCGTCACATTTACATTTTTTTAGTACCGACTTGGTACCGAAGTACCGGGTCTTTTGACAACACTAATGGACAATATACCGTACACACAGCTTCAATCGAGGGACTGAGAGCTCTCGGACTAAATCTAAAATATCTTGTTCCGAAGATAAATGGAGGTCTTACTGGTTTGGAACGACATGAGTGTGAGTCATTAATGACATAATTTTCATTTTTGGGTGAACTAACGCTTTAAGCAGCAACTTTTCCAATTTCCAATATTTATGTAATTCTCAAAACTTTTGGCCACGACTGTACACACTTTCAGCAAGTCAAATACTGAAGAGTTTCGTGAATAAGATGACAAAATTTACATGGAAAGATGTGTATTTGCATTGGAATAAATAGAAGTGCTACTTCAAAGCATTGTGCACCTGGTTAAAGACTCTAGAGTCTAAGTCTCACATTTTTCTCCCCTAACTACCTGTTGAAAGACAGGTGCATATGTTTTTGAAGCGCTTTGTAATAAGGAAGCTCACAGGTCTCTTGTCGCTCACCCCAGTGAGCACAGCAGGAACATGAGGCGAAGCCTTGATTTCTCAGAGGAGGTATATGCCCGCCCTCTATCTCTCTAAATGGGCACTCTCTTGGGACCAATTGCCTCTGCTTGAGTTCTGCTTATGGGAGTATGGTACTTTTTTTCTGTAATGTGATAAAGTTCAGCTTGGTCATTTATTTCTTTCTAGATGATTGGATTGGTTGCAGTATATATAATAATTGGTTTATGTTGAAGTAGTAAACTTACTAAAACTGTAATAAAAATACAGTAAATAGAAGTTACAAAAACAAGTTTTGCACCTGGCTTTTTCTGGCTCCCTCTTGTATGTCTTCCAGGGGATGTTATTGAAATCATCCATTAAGAGAAATAACTTCACTGTGGCACAGGGGTGGGCGATGTCTACCAAAGTGGCATTGGACGATGGGGGGGGGGTATTATTTGTAGTGCATGCCTAACTGTATTATTGTCTTGTAGGGTCTGTTGGCTTGGTTAAGCACTTGTGTAGTAATGATAACATTTCTCCTGAGCAGTACAAGTCAGCAGAGTTCATCCAAAGAATCTCAATACTGTAGTTATTTAGTTTAATATAGACAGGATTGGATCATTAAAGGTAAACGTAAAATTATGCAACTGTGCATCTCACTTGGAGGTACAGTTGACCCAAAAATTATATTTTAAAGAATGGTGGTAACCCATTGGCTTGCAGCAGAAGAAAAAAACCTCATACAGCTTCAGAGCAACTTGAAAGTGAGTAAATGATGTCAAAATGTTCTTTTTTGGGGTCCACTATCCCTTTAAGAATGAACAGTGTCACAAAATTAATTACAGATTTAACAGACCGTCTTGAAGCAATTTTCAGTCTCCTTAAGACCCGACAGCATCTCATGGTTTCTTCCAGACGGCATCTGCTGCTGACAATGCTCAGGTGTGATGTTATTTTGGACTGGTGCTTGTTGTGACTCATGGCTGATGTGAAAAGGAAATTGATCTCATTTCGGTCGCTTTTCCTTCTCCGTGACTTGCTGTCAGTCTCACTTCCAGCCTCTGTGGCAACATTGTATCCTAGCAACCAGAACTTTTAGAAACTGATTGTAAGTCATTACAGCTTGTAAGGTGGGGTTGCCAGCATGTCCCTTTCTGAATGTGTGGTCTGATTTAGCCATTCTTTTATTTATATATATATATATATATATATATATATATATATATATATAAAACACATTATGTTTATTTGCAGGCTCATTTATAAGGTGGGAAAGCTTAGTTCAAGTCCCAACTGCTGAAAGTACACACATGGAGAATTAGGGTCTGAATCAGCATGCCTTAGTCTTCTCCAGCAGATGCTCGTTTTCCCTGGTGGATTGTAGAATTGCAGACTGCATTGAATAAAAACTGGTAAATGGAGGCAGTTGTCATTTAAATGGGTGGAGCTGAGAACACACACACACACAAACACACAAAAAAACACTGAGATAATAGAGTGCAGAAGGCCAAAGGTATGATTCATAAAACCCAGAAATGAGTAAGCATTATTGAACTTCTGGTTCCATCATCCCAAAGTCAATAGTTTGGGATTTCTTGGTGATATATTACATGTCTAATATTACATTACTAGTAGCTTTATTAGTTAGTACACATTCCTCAGATTCTATTTACACAGAACAACTGACAAGTTATATTGTGACTCAACAAATGTGGGCTTGTTATTCTCACTTCGTCTTCCTTATTTCTTCAGAAACCCAACAGTAAGATGACAATTGATGTTCATGTGGGGTGTTTACATCCTTTTCTCATTTTGACAAGCTTCCAAAGTGAGTTGTTGAAAATGAGAGGAAATGTCACTGGCACTTGTTAAATGTATCACTTTTTTTGTAGAGAGTTGCCTCCACAAGTGAGGGTGAGATTTTGCATTGGTTTTGTGTTGGCTAGCTGTTTGTCTCCTTTTGTATTCTGTTTGAGGAGGGGGTAAATGGAAGCTGTTTGTCATGCAGGGCAGGCCTGAATGGTGGTTTATTTATAGCTGACCAAGGAAGCTGTGATCATTGGATGAACATAAAGGGACGTAGCCGAAGCCTGCTGCCAGGTGACTGGAGTCTTTTGTGTTTGGTGAAGTGTTTGAAAGCAGGAGATGCTCCATTCAGCAGCTACAGCTTTATATGCAGGACGAGAAAGGACAGTACAGCTTGAGCATTTGAGATCCTTCTTGTTTAATCGAAATACAGGAAAATAGTAATATTGTGAAATAATTTCACTTTATATTTTTATTTACTCAAAATGGAATGTATTTCTGTGATGGCAAATTCACATTTTCAACAGCCATTACTCTAGTCGTCAGTGTCACATGATCCTTCATGATCTTTCCTTGCGCTGCCATAAAGCTTTATTTTTTTCTGATGTACTATACTATTCCATTTGTTATTTCTAGTTGACTTTCATTGTCCTGTGTTTTGAAGATCTGAAATGTTTGTTTGTGTGTTAGAGTTCCTAAAAAAAACAAAGTCAGAAGATGCCATGGGAAGTCAGAACTTGCTCATGTGTTCACCCTCTCTCTCTCTCTTTGTGGTTTCCTGTAGTATGCACCACATGTGGTGATGGACTTGCTTCTCAACAGCTGAGGAAGTATGTTCTGTAAGTATATAGTTAGACATACAGCATGGGGTAATTTGATTGTGGTTAACACGTGTGGCATAACCACAAGGAACTTCCTTTTGTACATGAATTTTTATTTGTTCATCTTTTTGAATCTGCCAGCTCCTCAGCGGCCATGGCCTGAGAAATCAAAGTGTCCACTGGTTACTGATTCAGAGTGTAATCTGGGTATTGTTTAGGGTCTCTCTTTCTCTTCTCAACTGATGTTCAGGCTCTTTCTGGCAGGAAAAGCCACTTTTGATGTTCAACTAGCAGACAGACAGTTCCCTGTTCTCTGTTCTCAGTCTTTCTCTTTATTTTCCTCCATGGATGAAATTTAGAAGGCAACCTGCTTCTGTCTTCATTTTGTGCCCTTACAAAGTGAACCAATGAACAAAGTTACATTATTTTGGATGAGGTAATTTGGAGTTGATCAACATTTGCTTCAATGGTTGTGGGAAATAGTTGAATTTCCCCCCACTGTCCTCATTGCACAGAATTGCCTGGAGAAAGGCGTTTTTATATGTGGAAGTTCATGTTAAATTTATGCGCCATATGTTATTAAATTAGTATGAGCTCCTTGTTTTGTTTAGTAAAGCAAACATGAGTGACTATAAATCATACATCTGAAGACTGAATAGAAATGAATATGGAAAATATCATGAATGATAACTTGTCGCTTGGAGGTTAGCTTGAGCAAGGCTCTGGAGGAAATGTGGCTTATCTTGAGAACACTTCTGGCACACTAGCTTCTTATCTTTGCCTGCAAGTGAAGTTGGAATTGCTGCCTTGCTGAGACCTATTTCAGAGATGGATTGCCAAGCGAATCAGTGAATACTGAAGAACAACATTCAGTCCTGAAACAGATGAGTAGGCTTGCAGACTCTGCTGGCAGGCTGTTATATGTGCATCGGATGCGTTAGAGAGTCACACAGGTGTGAAATGAAGTACAGAGTAGATTCCCATGGGAAATGGCAGATGCCACATGCAGGTTTGGCAAGCCTGGCTTGACTGGCTTGCTTCTTGAATCAGATTTCTGCTTAATTCTTACCTTTGACTTCCACTTTTTCTCAAAGTTTCTTTAACTAGTGTCCCACAGTATATTGGCAAGCGTTACTGACTAATGATGACTTCACTGTTCTTGACAACTCTCTGCAACAAATACAGTGGTTTCCAAGTGAAATAAAACATGCTTGTATTTTAGCTGAGATATTTATGATTATACACTTAATTTGTCAGCTATAAAAAAAAATGTACGACCAGTTTTGCAGGGGGAAAAAAGACCAGTTTTGCAGGAAAAAAAAAAGATTAACTTATGGTTTGTGTCAGTAGTTTATGCAACCACTCACAGAACTGGTTACTTGCTCTATAACCTGAAGATCCTGAAGTTTCTGTGAGGGTCACGGGAGATTGAGATCTATGTAAAATCATGCCCGTGTAGAAATATCTGCCAGAGGAGCTGCCAGAGGTGTCCCTCCTCAAAGCCGATCGGCCTCGCTTTGGTGAAGTTATGCTCTGTTGAGCAGTTGGTTGCTTGGATACCAAATGTGAGGCCCAAGCGGAGCAGTGGACTTGTAGTCAAATGGAACAAGTCTTGTTTACCCCCTGCTTTGTTAACCGTGCAGCTGCTGTATCATAAAACATAAGCACATCTGAGACCGTTTTGCTGTAAGGTGAAACATTTAATCAGTTCAAATGTGTTGCTCAGCAAATAAAAGACATTTGTTTTGAAGTGTGGACGTGCTGGGCTTCGTGTCTTAGGGAGTCATTTCTATTTTTTCAATTTTTTGGGATAAAATTGTGAAAGGCTTCAAAAGAAAGAAAAAGACTAAGACTAACTGAATTTGTTTGGCCATTCTGCACAGTTTAATTTTTAGTTTGGTAGGTGAGGTTTTTTAGGTTTTCTATCTGCATTTTGAGTAAATTCTGTTCACAAGTAGCCAGTATACTTGAGGCTCCAAAATTGTGCCTAAAACGGTTGCATTTGCAGCCAGAAATATTAATTTTTATTAATTAAAATATGAATTCTGTTAATGCATGAACTTCGTATTATTTGTTGTGCATCTGCCATCCAGTAATCGCAACAAGATTTCTTACCTTTTAATAAACAAAGTATCAGCTTTCAAATTCTGCTAAATTCGTAAACCTTTATGGTGCTCTGCATGAGCAATCACTTTAGCGCCCCAGTTATATTATAAGATAGTTTACAGTGCAACTTACTGAAATGTCTCATGTATTCACTCATTCAGTGTTTCAAATTGCGGTAAAAATGTGTAAAGTGTGTAAACAATGCCACGCAACATTTACTTCAGAATAACCATTTGGCATCCATGAGCTCATCAGTCAGCTGGTAAAAATAACTATAAACAGGAGCATTTTGTGAAATATATGTGCTATATTGCATATTCATATTTTTACTTAACCTGTTAGCTACATGATAAGAAAGAATGGAAGGAGCTAAAGATAAAATTCAACACCTCCAATATAATGCATGTTACTAATGAATAAAAAATACTTTTTATTTTTATTACAGGTTTGTTGTGCAAGACATATGACCACATTTATAGGATGGATTGAGGTTAATTCAGATGCAATGTTATTGTTTGTTGTTGCTTTTTTATTTCAAATGAAAAAAAGTTCCACCTATCCTCAGAATGTTTTTTTCTTTCCTGGGGAACACAACCTAAAATTGTCTGAATAGAGCAGTCTTCCTATTCTATGCAGTTTACTGTAATTCTGTGCAGTATTCTATTTGAGGTTCTGAGCTCTCTGAAAAACAGAGGAAGAAGCAGTGTCTTGCATTTCTTTCGTCTTTGCCAGGAATCTCTGCCAAGGTTCTTTGTCACAGTTAAACCTGACTGGCAGTGGCACAGATAGCTTAATTGCTCTAGGTTTAGTATCGCTTATTGCAATGAAATTGATTACCATGTGAGTGCTTTGAAGTGATTGTGTGTGCGTGTCTACTTTTTTAACTGAAGAGCTCAAATAAGTGCCTAACTTCTCTTTTTATACTACCAGTAATATATTACACTCCCATGAATTATAGAAGTGAACCCCTTTCTGCATTATTCATTCACTTTGAAGACACCTGTAACAAAGCTTATATCTTACTGGTCAAATCTGTTATCTGAATCATGTTTTATTATTTGTGACACTTTTTCTGAGCTGGCGACCATTATGGGTGTACACAAATAGTCGAATATTCAATCTGTAATTATTGTTAAAAAAAATAAAAACACTATTCAAATTTTACTACGTGTGGCAGTAAATGCAGAGGATTCATAATCACATGGAACAACAAACAGCAGTCCGGAGTGAGCCGAGAATAAAACGTATCTGATAGCCAAAGAAAAGAATCACCAGCCTCTAAAATGTTCACATTTTGTTGCATTGCAGCCTGAACTGAAGACGGTCACAGTTTTTGTTTCATTCAGCTGTATTTACTACATCCGAGTGAAAGATATAACACCAACATATCAGAAAATAAAAATCTATTTTGCTGAACCACCGTTTGCTTAAAGGGGTCATATGACTTTCCTTAAAATAACATTATGTTGTGTATTTGGTGTAATACAATGTGTTTATGTGGTTTAAGGTAAAAAAAAAACACATTCTTTTTCACATAATGAACATGTATGAAAATGATTGCCATTCTGAAAAGTGAAGTGTTCCCTGATTGGCCAGCTATCCAGTGCGTTGTGATTGGCTGAATACCTCAAGTGTGTGACGGAAATGTTACGGCACTTACCATACTGTGATACCGTCTCCCGGAACTATGAGACAAAACCAATAAAATCCATTACAAAGGGGGCATTTGTTGCATCCAGTGGGGACATAATTACTGATTATAATGAGTTATACTGTCTTTACGTGTTGCGTATCATTGTGTATCCATGTCAACATGAAACCATGTCATGTCTTTGCTTCGCACACCTCTTTGTGTCTCTGGAAATCTGTGTCGGCTTGCGTTCTTATTATTGTCAGACAGAGGAGCCAACTTTCACCCGAGTATGGGAATATTATTTTTTTCTCAACATTAACATGATGTGAGAGAAAATAAACAAGGTAAACAGGCCGACTCAAGTGAATGTACTGTACTGTACTGTAACTGGTACAGTCAGCTTTATTTATTTATTTATTTTTATTTTTTGCTTGCTCTGCTTGAGCTTGAATGAGATATAACGTAACATTGTTGTAGAACACTGATGTGTATAATGCCTAATCATAAGCTTGTTCTGAAATCGTGACAAAAACTTGATATAAAATTATAATCTTTCTTGTTAAATCTCATTTAAAAAAAAATGTGTATATATATTTATTTATTTATTTATTTTTATGAACCCAAATATTTACATTTTTAAAAAATGCCTATCCGTAGTGCCCATGCAACAAAATATGGCAAAATGGCTAATGGCAAAAGAAATTGAACGCTATTCAAAATACTGATAAGTGTTGATGTTAAATCTTTACGTCTCCTATTCAAACAGTAGCTGGTGTTAGATTTGAAAGAATGAAAACAATGCCTGCTGGAAAATCTAACTATAACAATCTTCTGCTGATTTAAAGGTACAATTTGTAAGATATTTGCAGTAAAATATCCAAAAACCACTAGGCTAGTGCTATATATTTTGTCCAGCTGATTACTAACAATATCTCTAATGTTTTCAACTACTTGTAAATCATGAGAAAATTCCCATTCTAAACAGGGACACTGGGCAGCGCAGTCGCCTGTCAATGACGTTAGTTACCCTTCGTTACCACCTTTACTGACGTAGAAACCACATGACAACAGTGTCGTGGACAAATGCGGAAGTAGCTTCGCGACAAACTTCAACTAGAAAGGATGCCGATCTCGCTTGTGTTTTACTCAACAGGTGAGTTGTTTTGATTCGTATCTTTACAGAAAACGTATGCTATTATAACGATTAGTATCAAGGGGCATACACGCCAAACGCGGGGCATCGCGTCTCTAGACCCGATCTACTCGCGCAAATTGTTGAACTTGCGTTAAATCCATGATTTATCTTTCCGTCTGATTGATGGTCGTCAGCAGTTGGGTATAAGACAACAAATCCCATCATTCCACGCTCCTTCTTAGCGTCATCAAACCACGCGATTGTTATTGTTGTGGCAATGCGCCCTCTAGTGGCAGGTCTTACAACCTGTAACTTTAAAGCAGTTAATCATCTGTTGGGAGTCGGGACAGAGGTCAGTTCATCTTGGTATACCTCGTTAGAGCTGGTAGCCTGTTTTGGGGACCTAGATGAAGAGGTTAATCATGTTCTAAACCATATCTTGACCTAACTGACTGGTTAGACCACTCAAAACTGGTATGACCTCTTTTTTTCCACTGAATTCAATGTATTGTTTCCTTTTAAGGTATTTGTTTTCTTTTCTGAGTGATACCACAGGACCTACATGCACCTGATGCTATTTTTAGCCTCAGAGTATGTGATTATTCATAACTACTTTAATGTAGTCAAGGATACATGACTTTCTGGCCAATTTTCCATTTCATTGACTAGGGACACTTTATGAAAACACTTCTCCTGTCACGCCTCTTCATCATTCTATTTGTCATCCTTCTGTTTTTTAAATGATTGTTGGTACTAGCTACAAGGCTACTTTGTGGTTTACAGTACATCAGGGGTGTTCAGCTCATTTTGGTTGATAACTGATGCCGATATATTTGTTCTTTTGTTTGGAAAATTTGCAGAGATCACAAAAAAATATTTTACATTTTGGTTAGTGTTTAATATGAACATTTAACATGACTTTAGTATGTGGTTTGTGGTATTTTGACAGAAATGTTGAAGATTCATAATAAATCTGGTAGATAGTAGACCCTATTTGTACTACTGTGGCAGTGGTAGTTTCTTCATTTGGTTTTATGAAATAATTAACCATGCAAATGGCTAACCAACCATGTTAGGAGGCTTGCTTTTCCCAATTGCCTACCATCTAAACCAGTGGTTCTCAATTTTTTTTAATAAAAATAAATTAAACTCAAAACCTAGTGGTCTTATGATAACCCCCCCCCCCACCCCACCCATTCTCCAGGTTGGAAAGCACTTTGGGAATTGGCAATGATGTGGCAGAGAGGGATATTTGCATCAACATTAAGACTTATTGCCAATAGTTTTTGAATTCAGGACTAAAATTCAGGCCGTGGACCATTTTAAACCCTTAAGGATATGTGTGTGTCTTTGTATGTTTCCTGTGCCTATATTTTAAGTTTGTTGACATGTCCCTTTTTGAATACCCAGCTCCTAATGGTGTCACTTTTAGAAGCCCATGTTTGAACTTTAGTTTAATTTGATCTTAGTACCTGCCCTTCATGTTTGTACAAATTTCCCCTCAAATGTAAAAGCTGGTTTACATTTATACTGAGATATTTATACAGCACATAGTGGCCTGGTTCTCTAATATTGACCCTTAATAAGTCATTCCCTGTTTCGCTCTCTTCCTAAATGTCCCTTTCCTTATATATTTCTCTCTCAGCTGAATGGCTGGAGATGTCAGTGGAAACTAAGCCAGATGGTTGCCATGAAGAGAGATGGTTTAGAGCCACACAGGGACAAAAATCTGTCATCACGTTCTCGTGTCCTTACTGCTATTCAGACTGGTAATCAGGAGCCTGATTCATGAAACATTCTTAAGAAGAAATTTCTTCTAAACAGCCATTTTCTTCTTATTTTTTAACTTAAGCAAAACAAGTTATGAATATTTTGTATTCCTAAAAAAAATATTTTAAGAATATTCTTATATTTTTTTCTTAAGATTGTTCTGAAGACAAAACTTGAGAAGAATTGAAATTCTTGAAAAGAATATTCTTAAAACTCATCGTAAATAGCTTCTTAAATTTAGGACAGACCCAGACTTGTCTTCAATCCCAAACAGCAATAATTATTTAATGAATTATTGGGTTATTTCAAATTTATTGTTCAATTTAATCATTACAACAACACTAGCTACATATAACACATAATAGAGCTATTAATAAGGATGTGCAAACGTTTTCTGAAATGCCAGCGATGACTGATATTGTAAACAATGATCAGTCATGATTAGCCTATGTGACACTACTTTTTGCTCACTTGAAAACTCAGTAGCAACTTTAATTGAACGTTTTTAATATTATCTTATAAATGCGACAATCTTTGGCAGTATTCAGCGTATATGAATGTGCAGGACGTGTTTGTTGTAGAAGCCTGGACACACATACTGGGAGCGTTCACTCAGATGAGAGCGCAAAAACACAGCATTAAAATGATTGAAACACATCGCTTAAGAAAGGCTTTTTAAATAACTGTTCAAAAACACGGCTCATTAAAACATGAAGCTGAGTGCCAGTCAAACTCACAACGAAAATAATGTGTGTGCTTATTATGATTATTAGGGTAATCAGCAGGAAGCGCAAAAAGACAATAGTGTGAGTTTATCAGTAAGCCACTCAGATAACGACTGTTAATTTCTTCTTAAGAAAAAAAAAAAGATGTTCTTAAGAATATATTTAAGAACTTAAGAACATTCTTATGAACTTCTTGGAATTTATCTTAAGAAATTTCTTAACTTATTTCTTAAGGAGAGTTTTGTGAATCCAGCCCCTTAAGTGCTCTCAAAAAAGCGCATTTGAATGGTCTTAACGTTTGTTTAAAAAAAAATTATTTCATAGATCGGACAACTCAATCAATGGATCTAAAATAATCTAAACTGAACCATTTGAAAATCTGTTTACATCCCCCCCCCCCCAAAAAAAATAAAAAAATAAAAATAAATATTTTCATTTATTCATCCTATTGTTGTTTCAAAACCAAATTGCATTATTCTGTAGAGAAATAAAATATATATTTTTTTAATTTTTTTTTTTTTTAATTTTAATTTTTTTTAATTGACAAAGTCATTGACCGGTCTATGCCCCATGTCGAATAAAACTTTTTCTAGAATATATATGATATATACTAGGCCTCCATTCACGTTTGTCACAATCACCAGTTTGAGTGCCCTTGATAACCACCAGAGTGCACTCCATCCCATACTTTTGCCTCTGTATTCTGGACCGCATTCCCCATAATCCTTTGCACACACTCATCAGCACTCATTGTTTGCACCTGTGTCTTGTTAGCTAACGATATAAAAGCCTGGTCCTCTTTGTCATCCATTGTTAAGTCTCGTATGCAATTCTAAGCTTGTTTCTTGGTTTTCCTGTGTCTTGGTTCCTGGTTTTGTCTCCCTGTATGTTTGCCTGTTGTATTTTTTTTTAATACAAATTACCCGTGTGTATGACCTTCTGCCTGCTTCTGGATTACGCCTTTGGATTACCCATCAATAAACACTGCACTTGGATCCTCAACCTTTGTGTCACTGTGCAGTTTTATAACAATATGAGGGTACACATGAATAATGTTTTTAAAAAGTTCTGTTAATATATCAGACTTTTTAATAAATTATTACTGACCACTCCTTTAAGGAAGCCATTGCTTTGAGGTGATGCCGGAATTTACGACCATAGCTGCTTTAGGGAAACACACCCCTGTTTGGTAAAACTTGGGAAAGATTGTCTTGGAAGCGTTGCTCTGTTTAAAAACCATGTGAATCTTAGAGCAAGGATAGATTATGTTTAATTAGGGTTTAATGTCCCAGATTAAATGATTGTAATTCTGTGTTGTTGTTTTTTTTTAGTGGCTCTAAAGAGACCACAAATGCCAGTCGATGTCAGGTCACTTGTGAGTGAGCTCTTAGTGATACAAAATGGCACAGTCACATCATCTCCATAAATATGCTTGACCACAATTACATACAGTTGTGCGTGTACAGATTTACCCTGCCAAAAACAATGCTTCCTGTGATACAGAATGTGTGGGGGATACAAAGAAGCTGCCAATGAGATATTGTATGGCCCACTGTTGACCTGTTTGTGCAGAATGGGAAACAATGGCTGCCTCTGTACAGTATAGCCACCTATAACATTAAGGAGATGCGCCAGGTTTCTCGTTGAGGTAGGACATGTTTCCAGCAGTTGAAATATCTCAGACCATGAGATCCAAAATGAAAGTGACAACCACCTGAAGGGGACACAGAAGATGAGAGGTGTCTCCAGGGGATGACAGAAATAGACCAGCGAAAACAAACCAAACAGATTGAAGTTTCAATAACATTCCCCAAGGTTTTATGCTAAACTGAAAGCTATTGTCATCCTTTCTAGTACATTTTCTTACATTTTAGAATAGGGATGGGCATTTTAGTCGCTTTTTCTGTACTAGGAATTTGGGACAAGATGTGAAGGAATGACTTCAGTTGTCATCCAAGACTACTATCCCCCTTCATCGATGTCTGAAAAATGTATCGTTTTTATCGTCATGTCTTGTATAGCTAATCAAAAGAGCTTAACCACTGTGTCAAGCTACTAGGTGAAGCTATTCAAATTCTAAGCTAGGCTAAACTGTGACCTTGCTAAACGAAGGCTATATTTAATTTATTTTTAATTTAGGTTGTATTAAATATGTCATAAAAAGTTAAACTGTTAAAAAGGATAACTGTACACAAAAAAGGGAATTAAATGTTTAATTGGACTATTTTTAGCTTCGGTGATAAAATGTTAAATGTATTATAAAATGGATAATTCTAGGCCTTGATTCTGATTGGCTAAGCCATGTTCAAATCCATTGTAAAATACTTTATAAACACACATTTGTGATATTATTAGATTATTAAGCTGCAGTTACACTTGACTTATTGTAATATTGACAACACACTCTGTGGTGTATTTAAAAAAAAAAATTCAACATACAGTAGAATCAGAAATGCTAACGTTTAGCTTTCTCCAGCAATTGTAGACATTCTTGCGTGAATCTTTCTACAAGGTATTGCCAACAAAATAAGCGGCATAATCAATTGCCAATGTCAAAATATCTAAAAGTAAAATAAATAAATAAATAAATATAAAAAAAAAACAAGTAGCTGTTTTCATAGTGCTTGAGGGTTCAAGTCCATCGTTATTTCAAGTAGATTTGAGACAAGATGGGCTACACTTATTGTAATGGACATGCTTTGTCCCTGTCATGTAGAATCGAATGAGTAAACTAAACTAGAATAAGATGAATGGAGAGTGAACGATAAATAAAGCAGCGCAGAGTCAGGAAGGTTGGAAGTTATTTTAAGCTAGTGACGGATTGTTTCTTTGTTGAGCTGGAGCTCATTTGCATGGCATAAGGCACATGAAGATGATCTCACTCTCATTTTTATCACACACACACACACACACACTCAACAGAGTCTGACAGAAGGCCACTGAGCAGTAGGGAGAAATGTAATGTGTCTTGTGTTTTACTATAGTCATAATGTTTTTGCAGTAAATTTTTTTTGCTAATTTTGCATATTTTCTGTCTGCATGCAATCCCCTTCTACATTCAGAAAATGTGCAGTAGTGTGTCCCACAATGCAGTGCTATTGAATCGACCTCACATGTTGAGTGTCATAAATGAGACAAAATCTCCTTGAGTTATAATTTACCAAAATAGAAGAAACAGACTTTTTTTTTTTACATTAAAAAAAAAAACCCTGTCCATCTTTCTTCTGTGGAACTCGAAAAACAAGGAAAACCACACAGGTTTAGAATCACAGTTTTCTTTTTTTGTGAACTATCCCTTTAAAACGGTTATTTTGCTCTTACAGTGACACTGGAAATGAAAGGCAGGGTGAGAGACAATGAGCAGCCTACTGTACATACTTTATCAGATTAGCCTTCAAAAGCACAAGACACTGTAACGTTCAGGTTCAGACATGACCTTGCAAATGCATTTGCTTTGTGTTAGTGTCAGCACAGTTAACATTCAATGTGCTGGAAGACTTCCAGTTGAAGATTACATGGAGATTCGTTTTGATTTTCAACCTTTCTAATTTATTTGTATCTAAGATGAGTTTATCTAAAAAATGATTGCTTTCTGACCTTTCCTCCTGAGAAGCGTAAAATGAACCTTATATCTCTCCCATTAGGTGAACTTTGTGGTATGCCAGTTCTTCGCCCTGGTCACGGCCTTCTGGTTCAGACTCTACCTGCACCCTAGCAAGACGAGTCCCTTCATCCGGCATGTAGTCGCCACCCTCCTGGGCCTCTACTTGGCCCTGTTCTGCTTTGGCTGGTGAGTGTTTGTCTGCTTCATCCCTCATGTATCTCAGGTCTTTCATATTGATCCATAGTAGGGTTATTGATAGCCGGTTAGTGAACCATTCAATTTATAATGAGGCTGTGGAGTGCTGGCCGAAGACCAAGTCTCCTCAGCAGCTACTCTGTCCACTGGTGGAAACCGAGAAATGCTCTAATGGAGCAGTTTGTAAGCCTCTTTATCAATACATACTTGCTGCTTGTTGGTTAAGCTTGAATTAGTGTGTAACAAAAAAGCTGCATTAAGATGCGTGAAAGTCATTTGTTAATAGATACCCTGTTTCAGATTTTTGATGTGATCTTTAATAGTTTGATGTTTTCCAAAGACTTTCAAATTTTTGATTCTGTCTACAGTATGAGGAACACAGAGTGGCAATTTTTTTAATTAATGGAATGATGAAAAAAAAAAAAAAAAAACCTTTTTCAAAATCCCCTCTGTAACACATTGAAATCTGTATGTCAGTAAAATGAAACCAGAATTTTGAACCTGGAAATGTATGCAAATAAGAGCACATTTAATCAGATGATGTCTCATTTGCATATTTGAACATAACATTTGAGAAAGCATTATCCAAACAAGTTGGAGAAGTATGATGATATCTATTAGTTAACATTATACCCTATTCACCTGTGGTGTCTTGCCTTAAAGCAAAAGAGAAGCGAAATACTACTGAAGCAAATACATGTTCACATATTTTTGTACTGATAAATAATTTGCAATGATGCATTTTTGTAATAATTAAAAAAATGCTAAGTAAAAGCACTTTCACCAGTAGTTTCAGCTTTTTGACACTCCATACGTGTTTCAACAATTTTTTAACTAAAATAAAGGCTGACCGAATTACATAATAACCACATCACACATTGTTGTTTTTTTATCACAAGGTTGTTAAAATGTAAGAACTTGCATCAGTGGGAGTCATGCTTAAGCTGATACTTATTGAAAAACCTCTCTGAGCAGAGGTCAGTCAACCCAAATCACACAGGAAGTCATTATGCAATAAACATGACGGCAAGAAGCAAGATTATTGCACAAGACATGTCTGATGTCTTGAATATGCCCTTTTGAATGCATTTATGTTGATGATACTACCAATTTGTGAGTGAAGTATCATCTGTTATTACCAAATAAATTTGTATGAATGTTATGTATCAAGCAAATGAAGGGAATTCCTCTCAGCTTTTTTAATGTGATGTGCTATCATTGCATGGTTTGTGCACCCCTCTCTGTCCAGCAGAGACTTCACCAAGACTTTTGTTTGCTCTCGGTCAACATCAAATCCAGATTGGGCTCATTTAACTTTCCAAATGTGTGTTCCTGGTTTTACTGTGTGAGATTCTCAGCACATTTTATGGACAGAAAAAAACGTAATAATTATGTCTCATTAAAATGCAATAGCTTGCTCCACCCTTCAACAACAAAGATAACTCTTTCACAATCCAAACAATTCCAGATGGATGAGATCTTATCCCTCCACATCTTTCTTGAGCAACTTCAGCATATGTATTTTCCATCCATCCATTTTCCAAATGGCTTCCCAGTGTCCGTCCCAGTGTCTCGGGCTTAGGAAGGGAAACACTTCTGGATGATGATCAGTTCTTGTATTTTATGTCTTTAAAGTGTTAAATATATAATTATAGATAAATTTATGAATTTTGCCAAAGATATTTTTTTATTGAATAAAAAAATGATTTATAATATGATCTAATCAGTAAAAATATCTATAATCAAGACTGGTATAGATACTATTATAGTTTTTATTAATATTTTCAATTAGCTTATATTTTTCTATTTTCATTTTGTTAAAGTTTTAGTAATTTTATTGTGTGTTCTTGTCAATTTTTTTTAATGTCTATTAATTTGTATTTATTATTTAGTATTAGTTTTAGTTTCAGTTAATAACCCTGGTGATGATTAAAATATCAAGATAATTTATTAAGGATTAATGAGGATTTTTATTATACAGTCATAGATCATTTTCATGAACAAAATATAAAAGAAAAAGAAATTGTGTATATGAAATACATGAAATTGTCAGTCTTAACATGTTAAGCAACACATTTCTTTCCTGTTCAAAATTACAGTCATGTTTCGAAGTCTATTCATTGGTATCCTCTTCTCCTTGTGCTTCATTTCAGGTATGCCTTACACTTTCTGGTACAGAGTGGTCTTGCTTACGGTGTTATGATCTTCACAGGTGTAGAACACATGCACAAGTGAGTAGCAGCCTCACAATCCTCTGCACCATCAATCCGACCTCTTTCCAGTAATAAGAACAACCTTATGGCAAATCAAAAATCTGTTATGACACTGAACATGTTCCAGAGTTCTCAACAAGTTACTTCCATCCAGTTCACCATATGCTTGAGTTCTTCATCTAGCCCTATGATTGGCTTGTTGAATAATAATCCACACCGCTCTCACCCATCCATTTAATTCTTATCAGTAAACAGCCCTGGGGAACGAGGGTGCATCTGTTTTCATCATTGTTTCCGCAAGTCTCGTGCTGAGTGACTGCTGATCTGGGGTCAGAAGAATGGATGGTCGCTGCCGCTCAGGGCGACGCCAAAAATAACCAGTGTTCGATAGTGATTGCTAATAACTCCAACAACCTACACGAGTGCATACTAACACAATATGAGTGTATACTAATGCAAGGAACAATGCAATATATGATCAAATTCCAGACATTTAGATAAGTGTAGGTCATCTCACCTTGGCACATACATCAGAACTTCCAGTCAGAAGTCCTGCCAGCATGCTTTGTGAACTTTGGCTCGTTGAAAAGGTCATGATGACAAGTTGACCGTCGGCCTCCTGCCCAGATGTTTGCATAACTACACAATTATCAGACAAGGAGTTTTAACTCTACGTGTACTGAACAGACAGAGCAGGTGTAGTGCATAGAGTACTGTCTGTCTGTCTGTCTCACTCACTCACTCACTCATGGTGAATTCCCGTCAACCACAGCTGTTGTTTTTTCATAACTATCAGCAAAGTATGATTTAGGTGTAGCAAACTCCTAGAACAGCAAAAGCAAACTGCTGAATGGTTCGTGATATGTTTTTACAATCTAATGATTTGAGTTCAGAACATTCCTTTAACCTACAGGAACTTTGATTACTGAACTAGACAAAATAGACTTTGAAACAACGCTTTTTGAACTGTGAGCACTTCATACTGGGTGTGACAGTCAGATCACAGTAATATGTAGTTTATACCAATTATTAAAAATGAAAAACTTTTTCCTTCTCTTGGCTGATTTTTGTTTTCTTCTAAAAAGTAAAAAGCAGCAACTTTTATTTTGTTGAAGACTGATAAGATGAACTTGTGATAAAGACATAGATTTCCCTGGTTCCCTGCAGTAAGTACAGAGAGAACATTACGGATGCAGTGCTACAAAACAGACCTTTTGGTAATGGAGTGATGCTATGCTCCACTGCTCGGGGAGATGAGCGGGCAAGCAAAGGATGAAGGGAAATTGAAAAACGGGTGGAAAACCGATAAAGAATGCAAGATATTTCTGTGTGTGTGTGCAGAAAGGGCATAAGGATCTATTTTGTGAGGCTCATATTACATAACTGGTTTATTACCTGGAGTCATTAATTCAGACTGTCATAGATATGATCGTGCAAACACTTCATTATAAAAAAAACCCTGAATACTCACTCTGTTATTTTTCTGGCCTTATAGCCAACATTCAGTGCTTGGATTCATAATGACTTGTTGGCTGTAACGTGGCAGCAGTAACTTTTGGGGGGGGGGTTTGGCACCGAACACTTTGGGGTCAATAAGATTATATTTATTTATTAAGAAATTAAAACTAGGGATGCATTTAATTTATCAAAAGTGACAGTAAACATGTCTAATGTTACAAAAAAAGTTATTTTAAATTTTCTATTCATCAAAGAATCCTGAAAAAAAGTATCTTGGTTTCCCCCAAAATAATAAGCAGCACAACTTTTTTCAGTTGATAATAATAAGAAATGTTTTCTGAGCACCAAATAAGCATAGGCATCAGCACAGAAATACATTTCATTTTAAAATATATTAAAACAGAAAACAGTTTTTTTTTTTTCAATTGTAGTACTTAATATTACTGTTTTACTGTATTTTTTATAAAGGTTGTCTTGGTAAACATAAGATATTACAAAGTCCAAATGTTTTAATGATAGTGTATGCTAGTTAGGCACGATTTTATTTGATTGTTGTATTTCAATAGTATTTAAGTCTAATATTGCCATAACCTTTATATTTACATCAACTGACTTTAATTTACTGTTAAGATTTTAGAAAGACTGCAATTGTAGGCCAAACAACACCCACGTGCCTTCAGTTTAGCTTATAGCAATAACCTGTGTGGCCTGGGTGACATCAGTGAAAATGAAGTTGTTTTGAAACTTCTTACACTTTTAAAAAAGATAATGAAGACATTCATTCTTTAATAAGAATGTAAGTTAAGGCCAATGCTGTGAATTAATGTGCATTCACTCTAACAATGATCAGTGACCGTTTTCAATGTGAGACTAGAATTTGAGGTGACTTGACTGACATTGGTTGGAGTTACGGCAATGTTCAGCAGGGATAGCAAAACGGTGATGGCCATTAAGATGGCACACATGATCTGCCTCCTGACAGAGTTGGACCAGTGTAAACTCCCAACTAGAGAACAACTTTAAAGCACATACAGCAACTTGGTGACCTTCAGAGATTAAATTACTGTAGGTGTGAATGTACCTTTAGAGCTCTTCTGGTTGTGTATCTCCTGACAGCTGGTTTCTGTGAGCATCACTGTGCAGTTCAGGAAACTTCAGGACTTTATAAAGATTAAATGGAGTGTGGTAAGCGTTCAAACAGATGTCATGCTTTTAAATACAGCCGCATGTGAAAAACCTGAAATCATACACAACACACCACCACCCTCTAAAACTGTGTGCCATGAACTTCTGCTCAGGGAGTTAAAGAGATTTAGTGGAGGGTTGTTCTTGCAGGTCTTGTTCTATTGCACAATGGTATGACTGTCCCCCATTTCATTAAAAACGACACTTTTATGATGTGATTTATTGCTTTAATATGTTTTCACTCAAGCATGTGAGAGAAGAGTTTTATGGTGTAGACGAGACCCCATCTAACAGCTGCTTATAACACCTCACCTCTGTGTCTAACCTATATAAATTGTCAGCTTGAGACTGTGTGTGGTGGTTATTGACAAATGAAAATGGAACCAGGAGAGAAAGTGTGTGTGTGTGTGTGTGTGTGAGAGAGAGAGAGAGAGAGAGAGAAAAGCCCCTTTCACACTGCCATTCCGGCAAATACATGGGTAAAGTGTTCCGGCAATTGTTCCCGGGTCGCTGGATTTTGCACTTTCACACTGCCAGTGATTACTGGGATATGTGCGTGCTTTCACACACAACCCCTAAAGATCCCGTAACGGCACGTGACATCAGGGCGTGACGTGTAATGTACGAGTCGAAAACGCTAGGCACATTATACTTTCACTGAAGCAGGCCAGCAAACTCGGCGTCAGCGTGGAAAGTAAGGAACAAACTGATCTCTGCTTCATTACAGTTTCCACATATTTTTTCGTCGCGAACGTTGATCTTCCTTCAAAACAGCCCGCAAAAGAGTCGCGCGATAACGCGCGTCATCACTTCGACACAGCATTAGATCTGGCTTTTGTTCACACAGCGCTCGTCCCGAGTTGAACCCGGCAATGTTACTAGGTCCCCGACCCGGGTTCAATGCCGGAATCAATCCTGGGATATGGTTGCTTTCACACAGAAGGCAACCCGGCAATGTTCTGGCAATATGCCGGGTCCGACGTGCAGTGTGAAAGGGGCTAGAGAGAGCTGTCCTCATCATGGGTCATTGGAGTTCTTGTCTGTCTTATTAGAGATGAATAGTGTAAATGTATATTTATAGAAAAGCTACTGCAGTGTGTGAATTCTTGAAAAGCACAATATCAGAGCAAAGACGTAAGATAGTATAATGGAAGATATTAATTTCTTGTAGATTTTCATTGACATGTATATGTATTCTACACACATAAACAGCAACTCTGAAAAAACCACAACCACCAAAAAAGGTTTTGAATAACAATATAACAACATAATGATTTTAAAATAAACAGTTAAATAAATAAATAGAAGGCCCAATGTAGTAGATTTTAAACACATTCATTAATCAAATTTCTTCAGCTTTTTTTTATGCGCAATGTTTGTCAAGTTTGTTTGCACCAAAAACAGCCACATAAACATTTTTCACCCTCTCTGTGTTCTTTTAAACAAGCTGTTTTGGCTATTGTACCTTTTGTACATCTGTATGTAGTTGACCTCTGTTTTGATTTATTTAAAAAAAGGCATTATGTCCCCTTTAAGTAAACTGACTGACCCAGTACTATTCTGCATCACAGTCCATCTCCTAACTGTACAATGTTCCCTGTACAACCAGAAAAATCCTCTACACAATCATCCTACAGAACAGTTGAACAGAAGAAGGTCTTCATAGTAGACGCAGTGTTACTCACAGCCCTTATGAAGGGCCTAGTGTTGAGACGGAGCAGGCACCACCTCTAAATACTACAAGTGGGACTGTAGACATGTTAAACCAGCTTTGTTAAAGGCAAGGACAGACGCAAAATATGCGCATCGATTCGTCGACCTGTTTTTATTTCTCTAAAAAACTTTGCAAAACGTTTACCTTATGTGCGCTGAATATACGCGATGGCCGGATCAACATTCTGTCCAACGTTATATAACCAATCCAGGGTTTTTTCAGCATTGATGGTTTTTTTGGCGACTGTCAAAGCCTTATTTGATCGGTGAGTGATGTAGAATAGAATGACTCTGCTGCGCCTGACAGGGCGCGTACGAGAGAGAGCCCCGGCTGTGCGCGCGCACTCACAGTCTTCAAACAACACGAGCGCTTCTTGCTCTCTCTCTCCCTCGTGCATATTAATCAAAATCATTAAACACGATAGAAAAAGGGTGAAACACCCAAGTTTCACGCGCGCTCGCGCACTCACAGTCTTCAAACTACACGAGCGCTGTCTCGCTCTCTCTCTCTCTCTCTCTCTCTCTCTCTCTCTCTCTTGCTCTCTCTCTCTCTCTCTCGCTCTCTCTCTCCCTCGTGCATATTAACCAAAATCATTAGACACGATAGAAAAAGGGCGGAACGCCAAAGTTTCACGTGGAGCATTCAGAGTTTTTTTTTCTCCATGACAGGCTGCTGGCTCCCACTGTTAATTTTTATTTTTTATTTTTTGGAAAAGCACTCTCTGTATTAGCTTAAAGCCCTGAAGTTTACATTGGTTACTGTATTCTTTCAATTGCTCTAAACAAGTATTTTGGGTGAACTTTTTTATTGAATGCTAGACATCAAGTTGTCATTTTCATCTGAAAGAAGAACTTTTTTCAGTAAGCTAGGCCCTATGTGTTCAGTAAGCTTGTTTCAGTAAGCTATGTGTTTTCAAGGCTTCAAGGTTTTATTGAATGCTATCTCTATACAAGTGCAAAGTAATGCATTCTTAGTCAGTCTTTTATTTTGTAATTTTAAGAGCAATAAACATATATTGCAATGTTAAGGAATTCATGTTTTTTTTTATTCAGATATGTAAATCAACATGTATAAATTGTTAGTAGTCAATTAATGGGGAGATAATCAAAATCGAATCGGTCTGAAAAATTAATCGTTAGATTAATCGATGCATCGAAAAAATAATCGCTAGATTAATCGTTTAAAATCGTGTTTTTGATGGTTAATATGCGGAATAAAAGCGTGATTCTTATCGGATTATGGAAGGAAGTTAATTAGCTGAGTTGAAATAATGGCTCGAGCCTTGATAGTGTTGTTCTAACATGCTGCTTTAGGCAGCAATGTAACAGAGCAGCCTTGATCACTCTCTCTCTCCACTCACAAATTTATTGTAGAATGCATACATTTTCATGTATAATATCAGATATCAAATGTGAGCTTTTCTTACAAAGTGGGGGTTCAGGTTATTTTAAGATAGTTGGGGCCTATTGCTACATTTGTTTGTGGGGATGATTAACATTTCCTCCTGCATTTAAATTAACCATCAAAGAGAAAATATACTGATGAAATATACACACAAACACACACACACACACACATACTCATGTGTGTGTGTGTGTGTGTGTGTGTGTAAAACTATGATTCTTAATACGGTGTTGTTACCTGGATAATCCACAGCTGTTTATTTTTGTTTGTTTTGAGTTATTATTATTATTAATATTATTATTATTTATGTATTTTTTATTTTTTGGTAGTTGTTCATGGGTCCCTTGTTTGTCCTGAACAGTTAAACTGCCTGCTGTTCTTCAGAAAAACCCTTCAGGTCCTACAAATTCTTTGGTTTTTCAGCATCTTTGTGTATTTGAACCCTTTCCAATAAAGATCCAACTTTTTTTCACACTGAGGACAACTGCGTGAGTCATATGCAACCATTACAGAAGGTTCATACATTTATTTTTTTAGTTATTTTTATTTTAGAATGTATAATTTAATATTGTATATATATATATATATATATATATATATATATATATATATATATTAATTTTTTTTTTGACTAGTTATTTGTCGTGCAGGAAATGGAAAGTCAGGTTCAGTGCATAGCACTGTGGGCGGAAGTATTTTACACAGTGTGTTGTATACTGCACATTTTGCATACTGTACATTACATTTGCATTGTAGCCACAATATACATACTGCTGCAATGGAGTAATACTATTGTGGTATTTGTTTTGTTTCTGGATTCACTGTTTTTATGTTTTCCTACCCATCTTTTGCATTCATCTCCATAGATACTGCTTTGTGGTTACGCTGGGATATCTCAGTTTCTGCCAGGTCACAAGAGCCTATGTGTTTGACTACGGCATGTACTCAGCAGATTTCACTGGGTAAGTTATTTTACACTGGAATCAGAGTCATTATCATGAAAACTAAAACTAAATTAAAATGATTTTGCCAACTGGAATAAAAATAAAAACTGCCTGTGAAAAACAGGCTAAACTAAATACATTTTCATGACTCCAAAACTAACACAAGTGAGATAAAAAGAGCTATAAAATATAAATAAATTTTTATATTTGATAGATGATATCTATATTATAAAAAACAAGTGAGGCAAAGCGAACGCACACCTGTAGAGGTGCAAGTTAAAGGAAAAAATAATATAACTGAAAAAGAACAACTCTACACATTAACTTATTTTAGAACTTAGGGTATTTTAATCCAACGTTTCAGCTAGTAGCCTTTGTCAGGGTAACAAGTGAGTCTGCAGTTGTTCTTTTTCAATTATATATTATAAATGCCAGCTGCATTAAACATGATACTGTCACTATATACTGTAGCAATAACATGAAAGCTGAAAGTTGTAATTATTTAACAATGCTAGATTAGTTCACACAAATGTACAAACGTTTGGGTTTAGTCATTTTTTTTAAAATGCTGAACATACTAAAACAAAGCTACAGCTTACAGTGATATAGTGAACAAAAAATGCACTAAATTCCATGGATGATTAAAAAAATAGAAATGAAAACTAACTCATGAATTAGTTTTTTTTTTATTACAATCTTATAAAAATTATATTAAAGTCCCTGTAAAGTAAACTCTGAGAATTGTTTCTAAATGCATAAAAATTTTTGCAAATGTTTTGCTGAAACACATTACAAATAGTGTAAATTCTGTAGCACTGAATAGTGGAGTTAGACTGTTAAACAGTTTTTCTCCTATTATGTTTTCAGGATTTTAGGGCAGGGCTAAAACAGTGGCTTGATGACGCACTGGAGCCACTGATCATAACCCCTCCCCTAACACTATTATAACTGTCGATGATGCACCGGAGACACCGATCATGGCCCCTCCCCTAACACTATAATAACTGTCAATGCGCACCAGAGACTCCGATCATGACCCCTCCCCTAACACTATTATAACTGTCGATGATGCACCGGAGACACCGATCATGGCCCCTCCCCTAACACTATAATAACTGTCCATGACGCACCGGAGAAAACCGATCATGGCCCCTCCCCTAACACTATAATAACTGTCGATAACGCACCGGAGAGACCGATTATGGCCCCTCCCCTAACACTATAATACCTGTCGATGACGCACCGGAGACACCTATCATGGCCCCTCCCCCAACACTATAATAACTGTCAATGATGCACTGGAGACACCGATCATGGCCCCTCCCCTAACACTATAATACCTGTCGATGACGCACCGGAGACACCTATCATGGCCCCTCCCCCAACACTATAATAACTGTCAATGATGCACTGGAGACACCGATCATGGCCCCTCCCCTAACACTATAATACCTGTCGATGACGCACCGGAGACACCTATCATGGCCCCTCCCCTAACACTATAATAACTGTCGATGATGCACTGGAGACACCGATCATGGCCCCTCCCCTAACATTATAATAACTGTTGATGACGCACCGGAGAAACCGATCATGGCCCCTCCCCTAACGCACCGGAGACTCCGATCATGACCCCTTCCCTAACACTATAATAACTGTCGATGACGCACCGGAGAAACCGATCATGGCCCCTCCCCTAACGCACCGGAGACTCCGATCATGACCCCTCCCCTAACACTATAATAACTGTCGATGATGCACCGGAGACACCGATCATGGCCCCTCCCCTAACACTATAATAACTGTCGATGATGCACCGGAGAAACCGATCATGGCCCCTCCCCTAACACTATAATAACTGTCGATGACGCACCGGAGACACCTATCATGGCCCCTCCCCTAACACTATAATAACTGTCAATGATGCACTGGAGACACCGATCATGGCCCCTCCCCTAACACTATAATAACTGTCGATGATGCACTGGAGACACCGATCATGGCCCCTCCCCTAACACTATAATAACTGTCGATGATGCACTGGAGACACCGATCATGGCCCCTCCCCTAACACTATAATAGCTGTCGATGACGCACTGGAGACACCGATCATGGCCCCTCCCCTAACACTATAATACCTGTCGAAAACGCACCAGAGCCACCGAGCATGGCCCCTTCCCTAGCACTATAACTAGAGCACATTCGCATCAGTTAACCTGCTCAATCGCGAGTTACTGTTAGTACCGTTAGTTACTACAGCCTACAATTTGCTAGCTGGCTATGCCTTCATCATTTTAATTTTTCGGTGAACTAAACCTTTAACTACTGTCAATGGCACGTATATAAGTGCTATAGTTTTTCCTCAGGATCAAAACATATCAGAATCATAGCTCAACCTTCAATTAGGTTTGACATAAAAGCAACAGCAAGGTGAACTCGACCCTTTAGAATCTGTATGGAGATGTGGTCAATGCAACTGTATAAATAATAAATGTTGAAGAGGTTGATAGAAGTGGAAGCTCTTACGTACACATGGATCCAACAGACTCAATATCAGGTTTAAAGAGAAGCTCTACTCACACATATCCACACTTTCCTTTTCCTTTTCCCTTTCCTCTCTCCAGGCCCATGATGGTCATCACACAGAAGATCACAAGTTTGGCATTTGAGATTCATGACGGTATGTAACAGTTTTATTAATCCAATTCCCATCTTCTTCCCTCTCTTTATGAAGTTTTCATGGTTGAAATGCCTGAGTAATGAATGCTATAATAAAACTGGCATGATTTCTACCTGAAATCTTTCTAGAGCTCCATTGTTTTTGTCTATGCCTGTGTTAGAGGCTCTAGGAATTACATAAGGGCTGTTAAACCCTGCTGCTACACCACGTCCTTGTATGCCATTGATTTATAGCACTGCTGGCGCTTCACCCAGTGAGTGGGCCAAAGGAGTTTGGGCTGCCAGCTGGATGTTGCACTTCATAGACCACACTTACTGCATCCAACACACGCTTATTACACAACTTGGTGGAATCTGTTTAAAAAGATACTAATTGTGCTGCATCTCCACATAATTTTTGGATGATCTAATTCATTGATAAAGGAAAATGAAGGGGATTTCAAGATCTTCCCTTCAACTGAGTGAAAGGGACAGTTCACCTAAAATAAAAATTATTTCATCTTTTTGACACACCATGTTGGAATATACACTACCATTAAAAAGTTTGAAGTCAGTAAGACTTAAATTAGCAAGGACACATTAATTTAATCAGAAGTGACTGTAAACATATTTATAATGTTTCTATTTCAAATAAATGATATTTTATACTTTATATTCATTAAAGAATCCTGAAAAAATTGGGTTTACACACACTCAAAAATGTTTTTCAACATTGATAATAATAAGAAATGTTTTTGTCCACCATATCAGCATATTATAATGATCTCTGAAGAATCATGTGGTACTGAAGACTAAAGAAATTTTGTCGCTTGAAAATTCAGCTCTGCATCACAGGAATAAATTTCTAAATATAATAATAATAATTGAAAAAAAAGTTATTTTCAGTTCAATCATATTTCACAATATTAGTTTTACTGTATTTAAAATTAAAATTGATTAAAAATATTTACAATTAAAAATGTTAAAGTAAGACTAACATTTTTGTTAACTTTTTTTTTCTTTCTCAAAAAAAACAAACAAAAAACTACTATATCCTTCAACCTTTCGACCTTGACAGCCCCGGCCATGATTTGCATTCATAGGTTGGAAAAGAGAAGTTATTAAGACAAAGTGGTTTGGAATTGGCATGAGGAATTAATATTGACAGATTTTTCATTTTTAGATGAACTGTACCTTTAAGCACAAAGGAAAGAGAATCAGAGGACGCGTGATGGCAGGTAGAGCTGAAGATCTTTGCCCGAACCCGATAGGACCCGACGGGTTCGGGCTTAATTTATATCATCTTACCCGGGCTCGGGTCAGGCTCGCGCTCGCGCTCCGGTTTGCGAGGTAAGCGAGCGGTCATGTGATGTGTTTCGATTAGCGCGAGAAAGATGCGAAAATGAATGCTGAGTAGGTGTAACGGAGGCTTGCCTCTGGCGATTACGTTTTGGTTGCACCAGCAACTAAAGCAAAGTCTGAGGTGTGGAAAAGTTTTGACCATGTTTATAATGAGAATAATGAGTGAATAATGACGCACCATCAGTGAGCGCAGGTATGCGCTGAAGCCATCTACTGTGGATTCAATCATTTTCCTCCACAAAAACATGTAGGCTTAGCCTAATCTCTGTGAGTAATGGTTTTTCAAATGATAATTAAATATTAATTGAGTCTTAAATGCATAATGTGGACAGAGTATTTACGATAATGTTGGCATTATTCTTTTATTAAATATCATCTGCTAGTGCGAAGCAAATCTGGCGGAGCCTTTATCTTAATTTCGTTATTGCCAAATAGCCATCTTAATTTAAAATTTCTCTTAATTTAATTTGTTAAAAATGACTCGTTTTTATTGGTGCGTTGGTCTATTTGTAGGCTAAATGAACCTATGTCTATTTAGAGTGCTGCGATGTTACGATGTCAAAGAGGATTTATTTTATTCCAACTTCCAAATGGTCTAGTCTACGTTAGTTATGAATAAATCATGTTAAAACATGTATAAATGACTCATTATTGAAAAAAGGCAAAAGAGTTGTGTGCGTGTGCACATTTGAATAATGTCGGGCTGTAAATGGGTTCGGGCTTTAAAAAAGCTGTCAATCAAAATGTACTTGTCAGGCTCGGGTCCTGTCGGGCCTAACTTTTAAGGCCAGATTACAGCTCTAATGGCAGGAACCCAAGAGACACTCTAGTTTTATCAATGACTGGCAAATCTCCCATGTAAACAAGACAACTGATAAGAAAAAACTAGATTGCACACCATCCAAGCATAGTTTTTAGATACTTAGTCAACCAAATACTGTGATATGTGAATGAGTCACATTTAGAGTCAAACAGAAGTAACATCACAGTCATCACATTTCCTTTAACATTGTAGTGTTGCACGGTGCACCGATACTTCAAAAGTATCGTGATTCTCGGAAATTAAAAACGGCACGATTCCTAAATTTATTAGTATCGATACTTCAAATAATAACTGCGTTCCAGATTTGTAAGTGACGTATTTCATGTTGGTGTGTGCAACGCACGCTTCCAGTTCCTCTCTATGGACGTCTGTGCTTTTTCTCCACACGCAAGCAGCAAAAAAGCACCACAGTGAGATGGCTGCATTAGTGGCTTTACTAAACTGATTTGGCTTTACTTAAATGTGTGCATAATCGCATTAAATAAGTTGTTCAGATGAACAAAGCACGAGGTTTTCTTGCATAATTAACATTTTAATTGTTTGGTCAGATATATAATATTCAAATTAATCGGGGATTAAACGGGGAGTTATGTTCTGTATGCTAAATATGAAAACGAGCGTAACTGCACAGCACCTATAACTGCGCTTTGTATCTGCTAATTGCTGATCGAGATTTACATGCTTGGCTCACTGACCCTGTATACTTATTCATTTCGTTCATAAACGAGATGTATCAGTTCATTCAACTCGTACACAAATGAGAAGTTCTCTCAATCTCGTTCAGTGAAGGGCATATGGGTTCACTACAATCAACAAATCACATGCTCCGTCACATCTTGAGTAACTCTTTGACAGGATGAAACAGTTCACAGAACTGTTCAGGAGCTGCGCATGCGCTGCTAATAGCGCCGTGCTCGTGCGCTGCTGTGGAGGGAGGAACTTCAGTGAACGAGGAATATGAGTCAGTGGATTACCTGAACGAGAACGATTCGTTCACCTAAAAGATTCGTTCACGGACGAACCATATAGTGCAATTTCATATAGCCTATATTAAATATTTGGAATATATATTTTCATATTTTATTAGGGCCTTTGATAAGGTTAATACGAAGGTCTAAGTAGCAACGTATCTTCCGTCATGTCCCCGATGCGCGATAAATGTGGGACCCGTGGGTTGGAAAAAAATCAGACCCGCGAATCACTAGGCTGCATGTGCGAGCACAAGTGATACTGTGGCAGCCGGTCCACGACTGGTAGAAAAAGATGACGCTCAATCAAGCTCACTGGCTGAATTTTCTCCTCTGAAAGAAAAGGTTGCACAACTGACAGAATAAGTTACAATATCTGAGATATTGCTGCTAATTTTTATTAGCTTTTTTTTTTTTTACTTGAATGCCATTGCTTAAATTGATATTTATCTTTTGACATTTAATCTTTTGAGTTCAGAAATATTGTTTAATATAATCGCTGTTCATATTTTTATTCAAAGTTCAGAATCAAGATAAAGTTATTACTCTTTTGTTTCTTATGATAACTGAGATAATGCTGCTAAATTTATTCTTTCTTTACCTTGAATCTCATTGCTCTAATTTATTTTTAATATTTTGATATTTCATATTTTGTTCAAATGTTTAATATATCTGCTGTTCATATGTTAATTTATTAGTGTGTTATATGATTAGAATGTTGTCCCGGTTTTAAAATAAAGCACAGCAATGATATTTGAGAGTGTATTTTCCCTTTTCAGGAAAAGTATCGAAAAAGTATCGAAATCGCAATTCTTGACTAGGTATCAGTATCAAAACAATAATTTTGGTATCGTGACAACACTACATTGTTTATGGGAAAATTAAGCGAGCACATCCCATTTCTCTGAAGCGATAACTCAATGAACAGCTGGCTGAAACTCCAGCCCAGCACTTTTTAGCTGCCTCCGCATGACTTGCTGTTAGCTCTGCATGCCCTTCTCTACTGCAGGCAACACACATGACAATATTAATCCATGTGTTTTAATGAAGTTATGTAATAGTCTCATTCCTCCACCACTTTATGGAGAACTAAACTGAGTGTGGTGTTCTGATACTTTGGCAAATTATGCAGCCTAAAGCACAAAGTATACTCTACATGTATGCGAGTACGTATAATTTGGGTTTAATGTTTAATAATTCTTAATTTAAATAATGTGTAATTTTGTGTATATATATATATATATATATATATATATATATATATATATATATATATATATATATATATATATATATATATATATATATATATATATATATATATATATATATGTGTGTGTGTGTGTGTAAAATTTATTATTTTGGCCTTTTTGTCAAATGCTAGAGATAACACAGTGGGGACAGGAAATTGAGGCATGGAGCCCTGTAGTGATAACATATTTTTGTTGGCCAAACGTAACAATAGTTTCACTAT
Source organism: Carassius carassius (assembly GCF_963082965.1). Classification (NCBI taxonomy): domain Eukaryota; kingdom Metazoa; phylum Chordata; class Actinopteri; order Cypriniformes; family Cyprinidae; genus Carassius; species Carassius carassius. The sequence goes on along the minus strand of NC_081785.1, from coordinate 17,048,195 downwards.
ATTTAACAATAGTTTTAGAAAATTTCTGTTCATCTTGATAATCCTAACATATTAACACAACTTTTAGCAATTTTGAAGCTTAAATGCAATCGGCAAAAGCTAAACAAAACAGTGGTCACCTGACTTAAAGGGATCATAAGACGCTTTTTTTAAAGATCATTATTTTGTGTATTTGGTGTAACAGAATATGTTGACATGCTTTAATGTTCAAAAAACATTTTTTTTAAATACTGTAAATTATAGTAGGTCTTCTATGCCCTGCCTTTCTCAAATGCATCATTTTCTACAAAGTCCATTCTTCTGACAAGCACAGTCTGCTCTGATTGGCCAAGTGACCCAGTGCATGGTGATTGACCGAACACCACAAGCACTTGTTGGAACTATAACGCCCCATTCCATAATCGCAAGCTTCTTCTTTCAAAATCAATATAAAGACAGTTTATAATGTCCTTAGTTTTACCATCAGTTCAAGCCCGAAAGAGGAACAGAGTCATGTGACAGACACAGTGATGAAGCTTGAATGTGTTTGCAGTAAACAAGCCACGGACGGTTGAGACAGCTGACTCCACTGTGGGACTCTCTCTCTCTCTCTCTGTCTCACACACACACACACACACACACACATGAGAGATGCGCAAAACTCTGCATTTGAACATTCAGTAGCAAATACTTAAACTAATAACAAAACATACTTACAGTAGCTGATTCAGAAGCGCCAAAACCTCTTCTAGGTTCACGAAATGATCGTCCATAAAATGCATTGCTGTTCTGTTGTAAGAAATCTTAAAGTTTCCTAAATGCATCTACTTTCGGCAAGCCAAATAAAGTGCTTTTGCTTTCGCCTAGAAACACACAGCATCTCCCTGACATGGCTGGATCAACACTAACTGCGGTTACTGAAACCACGCCTTTTTTTTTTGTGTGAACATTTGGGCGGCATTGTGTAAATATTTCCACATAGTGATGTAGACATGCGGGGCGTGTTTGAATGAGCCATTTCAGAGGGGTGTGGCAGAGTCTCACATTTGATAAAGAATATCTCTTTGGATTTGAGACTTTAGTCTTTGCAACTTTACAGATCTTCTTAATGCACCAAGTTTGTAACATTCCAAAGAGAAAGGAAAAATTGACCCTCTTTAAGTGTTGCCATCCCTAAGTTTCTGATGGCACTTCAATCTTTATTTAAAAAAGCATTCCCTGAAAGTTTGATTAAGAATAGTTTGCAAGGGTGCGATTATTAACAAATTGAGGCTTTAAAAGCAAGTAAACAAATTTGTCTGTTCGGTGTGATGATATTTAATGTCCCAGACAGCTTCTGTAGTACAATTGACCCTTCGCAAAGACCTGCCCCCCTTAGTAACTGTTGCTATGTCTGACAAGCCATGGCACACATCATGTTCTCACGCTGGAAAAAATACACTCTGGAGCAAAGAGGAAACTGACAACATGCCGACAGACAAGTCAGAGAAGGTTATGTTTGGTCTCAAACAATGTCTCAGCTTTCCAATTTTGTCATTTTAAAAGTAATTCAAACAAAAAATAGTGTTTTGTTGCTCTTTAATTTGTTGTGACAGATTGCTGTAGAACCTCAGTTCAAGCGGCATATAAACCAATCATCTCTTTCTCTTTACTAGTTATAGTACGAGATAAACATGAAACATCATCAGCAGGTATCCTATTTGAACTGCGGAAAGACATCAATACACACTATTTTTAAGGTTCAAGTCCACCAACATTAATCTACTCTCCTGTCTGGTTTGTTTGTCAGACAAATTCTGCATTATGATTGGTCAGATCGCCTGTCAATCAAACTCCCGGCAATGGGTCATTGTAGTCACTTGTTGGCAACTGCCTTTTTCAAGACCAGTAAAAGATTTGAAGAAAATTGGTGTATTACTGATGTATTTTGTGTCGCAGAATGAAAAATATCTTGAGCTTGTGAAAAAAAAAAAAATACACACTATACAATCAGGGTTACAACCCAGATTTCATTCAGACCGAGTGTCCCACATTAGCACCAGGCCTCAGTGTGTCAATGTGGTTCTTTTTGTTATTAATACTGTTTTGACGGGTCTGTGTAGGACCTGAGATTACTCCCCAATGAACGAATATCATGAGGTGTTGTTGATGCGTTCACATTTGCTAAAGGAGGAAGAGTGGGATTGTGTCTGTGTGTACATGCTGCTGTGGGTTATGCATTTCCCAGCAGCCATTAGAGCCTGCAGAAGCTGATACGGAGACTAATCTAGTTCTCAGTGCACTGACAGAGATGAATGAAGAATGGCTTGATCTGTTTTCTTCACTATCCCCACAGACTTGGAGCAGTGCAGCTCAGTGCTGCAGAACATGACAGCTCTGTCCACATACACTAAATTAATGTCTACAGTCAACAGTACCGTTTTCATATACTGAATATATATATATATATATATATATATATATATATATACATATATATATATACATATATATATATACATATATATATATACATATATATATATACATATATATATATATATATATATATATATATATATATACATATATACATATATATATATACATATATACATATATACATATATATACATACATATATATATATACATACATATATATATAGGTCTGGGGCTGATAGATTTCTTTTTTTATGTTTTACAATTACAGTGACAGTAAAATGTATCTTACTGTAATTTATTTATTTTTGTGATGGCACATGATCCTTCAGAAATCATTCTAATATGCTGGTTTGGTCCTTAAGAAATTTTTTAAATTATCTATGCTGAAAACAGCTACTTGAAAGGAGTAGTTATTTTCTTGAATGTGTAAGCACAGATGTGTGATATCATTTCTGTTTGTATTTGGTGTGTGTGTGTGTGTGTGATTCTGCATCATCACGTGGGCTTTATTCACACACATTTGCTGTATCAGAGTATATGTGCTGTTTCTGCAGGCTAGTGTGAATCGCAGGAGACCACTGGCCTTAAACTCGACAACACTGCGGCAGTAGTGCTGCTGCCTTATAACCAAACAGAACAGTGTTTCTCAACTTCTAGACGTGTTTCTTAAGCCCCTTTCACACTGCACGTCGGACCCGGCCGGGTCGCCTTCTGTGTGAGAGCAACCACGTCCCGGGATTGATTCCGGCATTGAACCCGGGTTGGGGACCTAGTAACATTGCCGGGTTCAACCCGGGACGAGCGCTGTGTGAACAAAAGCAAGATCTAATGCCGTGTCGAAGTGATGACGCGCGTTATCACGCGACTCTTTTACCGGCTGTTTTGAAGGAAGATCAACGTTCGCAACGAAAAAATATGCGCAAACTGTAATGAAGCAAAGATCAGTTAGTTCCTCATTTTCCGCGCTGACGCCGAGATCGCTGGCTTGCTTCAGTGAAAGTATGACGTGCCTAACGTTTTCGACTCGTACATTACACGTCACGCCCTGATGTCACGTGCCGTTACGGGATCTTTACGGGTTGTGTGTGAAAGCACGCACATATCCCAGTAATCACTGGCAGTGTGAAAGTGCAAAATCTAGCGACCCGGGAACAATTGCCGGAACACTTTACCCGTGTATTTGCCGGAATGGCAGTGTGAATGGGGCTTAAGTGACAGTGTTTTGTGGAAGTGTGTCTGATGAGTTTGGGAATGTGTTTGTGTGTTTTTCCCACAGGTTTGATGAAGAGGGAGGAGCATCTAAAGCCCAGTCAGAAGTTTCTTGCAGTCAGGTATGTGTGAAAGGTATGTTTGTGGTTGGGATGAGATCACTCATTTACTTTCTGTGTCTTTTGAAATATAATCAACTTCATACCCGATTTGAGATATAAAATTCCTCTCATTGATCAAATGCATGTTAGTCCCCTTAGAGAGCTGCGTTCTTCAGAAACAATAATTTTTAGCAGAATATTGCTGCGCAGTGCCCAAAAAGCAGCATATCACTTCAGACTCAAATCATTTACAATCAAGCCCTGAAGGCTGTTGCCAAGCAACTAAACATTCCCACCATATCACGTCCATATCACGTCAACCGGTGTCCACAGGAAGTCGTCAGGATTCTGAGGTTTCAGAAGTCACACCCTGCAGTTCTGAGTAATGATAGGAACCACGGCCCTGTGGTCACAGAGTGTTGAGCAATATGTCAACATTTACATAATGGATGAGTTATATTCTTGTTCAAACATGACCCAAGTGCTGGTTACATATACTACAAACTCATTCACGGTTGAGATAATAGCAGTCAAATCAAAGTCATGTAATCCTAGTGTAAGTCTTGTATCTAGAATTATATTTAACCACTGGACTAACTACAGTAATAGTATGCAGCTGTTTTAAGAAAAAAAGTGTAACTTTACCAGTAATAAGCATTGTAATTTTATTTTTATTAGCCACATGTAATGTGTGTATATATGTAAAATATATCATTCAGCAAATTCAATGCTGTTTTCTGTATTATTTTGGTACTAATGTTAAGATATCTTATGTTTGTAGTTTGTACCATAGCTTTTTTCCTAATTTAAAGGTTCTGTATGTAGGATTGACTCCGAGTGGTTGAACTAGGTATTGCAGTCCATTTTCAAAATATTGGAGAGGGTTTTTTTTTTTTTTACACCTGACGTACACGCAGGTTTCCAGATTGACGACACAAACAGGAACAAGCGAACTTGATGATAAATAAAATTAAATACTCTGTGTTTTCCACCAACTGGTACCAAAAATACATTTGGGTAAACTGTCAGTGGGCGGGTTTCACAAACTAAAACAGAGACCAACATTCCGGCCCGGAACACACATTCTCAAAGTAGAATAACTGACTGTAGCATTGTTTTTCAGATAAACAAGTATGTAAACTTAGCATATTTCTTAAATATCTGAAAACCTATGGTATTTTTATGCTTTAGTAGAGTCAAAATCTTACATACAGCACTTAGGTAGCTTGTTGAGAAGCTGCTTCCTCTAATTCCTTAGCCTTGATAAACTAATTAATGGCTTTGCAACATTAAAGTGATTTATAACATTTTCTGCTTTCTTAAATACTGAAAAACATTACTACGTTAATAATATTATTGTGTTAATTATTGTGGAATAGTTCACCCAAAAATTAAAATTACCCCTTGATTGACTCATCAAGCCATCCTAAGTGTATATGACTTTCTTCTTTCAGATGAATACAATTGGAGTTATATTGAAAAAATGTCCTGGCTCTTCCAAGCTTAATAATGTCAGTGAATGGTGGTCCAGATTTTGAAGCAAAATAAAGTGTATCCATCCATCATAAGAAGTGCTCCACACGGTTCCGGGGGGTTAATAAAGGACTTCTTAAGCGAATTTATGCATTTGTGTAAGAAAATATCCATATTTAAAACTTTATAAACCTCAGTCTCTACCTTCCACTTCCTTTCGTATGCGTGTTCACAGAGCACTTCTTATGATGGATGGATACACTTTATTTTGCTTCAAAATCTGGACCACCATTCACTGCATTATAAAGCTTGGAAGAGTCAGGACATTTTTTAATACAACTCCAATTGCATTCATCTGAAAGAAGAAAGTCATATACACCTAGAATGGCTTGAGGGTGAGTCAATCATGGGGTAAGTTTCATTTCATTCCACTACAAAGCAAATTTAACTAACAAAGCACACTGATATTGGGTGTGCTTTGTTAGTTAAATCAAAACATTTTTATTTATTTTTTACCTTGAACTATTTATTTGGTGACTTTTAGTTGTTCTGTCCTTGTGTTTGCTGTACAGGAAGATGCCCAGTCTGCTGGAGTATCTGAGTTATAACTGTAACTTTATGGGGATCTTGGCCGGCCCAACTTGTTCCTATAATGATTACATAGCTTTTATAGAAGGTCGATGGTATGAGCCCAAGCATCTGGAGTCAAACGGCAAGGAGAACGGGAAATTCAAGCAGAGTGACCCTTCACCTAAGGTAGTGTGGTTTCACTGCTCTCTTGCTCCCTCTGGTGACCGTATCACTTTTGTGCTTTCAGATAGATTATATACTGTACATTACATAGTTAAATACAAGATTATATGTATATACACACATACACATATTACCGGTCAAAGCATTTTAATACTAAAAACATAAAAAAATTTACCTTTTTCCAACAGTGATAATTAAAAGAACAATTATTAATAATTGAACATGAATAACAACTGATAGTAACTAAGCAACAAATGCAGCTTTTCCATAATAGGAAACATTTTTTTTTTTTTTTAGATATTTTTAATATAAATATATATTTTTTGTATTTATGCATTTTATAAATACATAAACATTACAGTTTGTGTTTTAAAATATTATTATTTATTTTTTTATTTTAGTTTTATTCATTATTTTCATTTAGATTTTTATGCAGTCTGTTTTTTGCACCCTTTTGCACCCTACTAATTTTATAATAATTTAGACATTTTTAATTACAAAGCCAAAACAAACCCCAAGTTATACGTGAACACTTGAACCAAATGAGTAGTAGTGGATGTTTAGTAAATGTGGACAGCAATTATAAACAAAGAACATGTGAGTGTGGGTGAACCGGAAAATATAATGACTGCTAGGTGGAAAACCTGATGTCATAACCAGTTTTTTTTTTTTTTTTGCAGTCCTCATAAAGGAAATGCTTTTTGAGTGAGTTAAACAATGCTACTTTCAGTGGACACTGAGAGACAATGAGGAGCACTCATAAAACTTTAGATTTAACTCAACTCAACTTCATTGTATGCTCAGGACTTTTGCATTCCCTATTGCATTATCAGTTGTCTTATGGAGTTTTTTGAAAACCTTCATGGACAGGAGCTCATGTTTCTCAGACATGCAGAGTGGAGAGTTTGTTTAGAGTGTAGCTCTGCTGAGTTTTATTTTTTTATTTTTTTTTACAATGTTTTCTTAAATTGTATTGCTCTGACTCTCTGAAATGGTCTGTGTTGCTCTTATAGAGGGATGTGATCCAGAAAGTGTGTACATGTGCTCTGGCACTAATGGTTTATTTGGTGATCTACACCATCTGCCCTACGGACCGTGTCATCGACGACACCTTCATGGCCTCTAACCCTTTCTACATCCAGGTCTTGTACCTCTACATCTCCATGTTGGCTTTACGCCCCAAATACTACTTTGTATGGACGTTAGGTGAGTAGAATAGATGGGCAATGTGCTCTTCTGGTATTAAATTATTCACACACACACACACACACACACACATATATATATATATATATATATATATATATATATATATATATATATATATACATATATATGGTTTACACAACAGAGCACACTGAAATAAACTTTTTTTGAAATTATTGAAGAATAATTTAATTCCTAACACATTACATAATTAAAATACCATTACATATTTGCATAAAATTTGATAAAAATGCATAATAACCATTTTATTACAACACTCCATAAAACACTCAGTGTACTGCCCTCTAGTGTTCATAAAAGGCATTTTCTCTGACTTGTTGCCCTGTTTCCAGTTTCCCTGCTAGTTAGGTGGTGTTTTTATTGTAATAGTGAATCAGGTAATGCCCCAGTTATTTTGTGATGTTTTTTTTTACTAGATTCTTTCACTCTTTCACAGCCGATGCCATCAACAATGCGGCTGGTTTTGGGTTTAATGGCTATAATGCAGATGGCACCCCAAAATGGGACAGAATATCAAATTTAAGAATACTTGATATTGAGGTAAGACAAAGGCAAAATATGCTGCATCCACAAGTTTGTCTTCTCACTCGATCTGAACCCTAATAGATCATCTTTTTCTTGATGTCCGAATTAGTTTGCCACCAGTTTCAAGATGTTCTTGGATAACTGGAACATACAGACAGCACTTTGGTTGAAAAGGTGAATGCTCCAAAACAGAATAATCTTGACTGAGCGTGTGTGTACTTCTTGTAATCTCTGAAACAATGTGAGGTTTGTTGCTGTTCTCTGCAGAGTGTGTTATGAGCGCTGCCCGTACAATCCGACTGCGGCCACATTCCTCCTCTCGGCCATCTGGCATGGAGTTTACCCAGGCTATTACCTGACCTTCATCACAGGCATTGTTGTAACAATGGCAGCACGGGCAGTGAGTATTATTTACATAAGATCGGCTGTCAAAACAAGATTTAATTCAGATTTATATCAAAAAGCACCTGAATAAATTTATCTCTATCTAGAATCTATTGGGAGCAGAAATACATTTACGTTAGAATGAATTGGGCATTGGTTTTCTCTGATAATAAATGAGAGGCATGTAGGGATCCAAAAAAGACTGTGCTCAGTCAAGGTTATTATTCATCTAGTCATGTACTGCATAGCACCACGGTTTCTCTGTCACATGGTAATGATCAAGCCTCTCCAACTAAAGAAAAAAGTAGGTTACTTAGTTGCAGTAGTCCTTCTTAAAGTGCTACTCCCAATATAAACTATTCAGCCCACGGCATTGTCTGCACTATACAGTGTTGCTTCCAGAGCTGTTTTCACTTTTTCAAACCCAAGTAAGAATATCTAAAATAAAATGACTGCGGTTACTGAATATTCATTTATTAATCAGAATTTGGATATTCTGAATATATACATGAACATGCCACGTGAACACTGTTATCTGTTATCTGTTACTGTTAAAAGTTTCATTATTTAAAAAGAAATTTCATCAAAGTGGACATCTCCTGTATTTCCAGAAGAAAAAGAAAATGCAGAAGATGCTAATTACATGCATACATAAACATATACATATAAATTATAGTCATGTATTAAGAATATGATTATTTATGTTGGAAATGTATAATTTGATATTTATTGAGCTTTCAAAGTTAGAAATGTTCCTCTTTTTCAGGTAAGAAACAATGTGCGGCAACATTTCCTGGGCTCGGCCTCGCTCAAGCTCACCTATGATGTGATCACGTGGTTCGGCACGCAGATGGCCGTTTGTTACACTGTTGTGCCATTTGTACTGCTTGCAGTGGGGCCTTCCCTGAAGTTTTATAGGTCAGTAATACATTTGCACCAGTATGTGAGCATTCCAGGGCAGGTCCTAATGTCTCTGACTCCAGCCACTACGGATTCACCTCCGCTGACTGACGATGAATACACATAACAAGCTCTCTCAAACTGTTTATGAGCGAGCTTCAGTAATAAAACCTTAATAAAGAAGTGAAACGCTTTAAAGAGCAGGTCAGAGAGTCATTGCAGACCCACCTGCACCACACAGCTGTTCCTGAGAGTTATTAGCAGAAGATGTGAAGCTGATTTTATCTCTGCTCGCCGCTTCATTCATTAGACTGCTTTGCAGGCCCGAGTCTGGTGACACTTTATGAGCTGGCAAAGGACCATTTATTTCACAGCTTCTGCTGAGATAAAAGAAATCTATGATGCTCATTTGTTAGAGTAGGGCTGATAAATGAGTCTGCCTGAGGAACACATAAAGCATTTTCAATTAAAGAGAGAGAATTAGGCAGTGGGAGCTCAGACCAGGATAGAGTGAATTATGTTCAGGTGAAGAGGACCTAAGTATACCTCGGTGAGAACAACACTGTGAGGAAAGATATGGAGTGATGTAGCTGACTGGATAAAGAACTGAGACCTGAGACCCCCTAAAACCTAGAACCTTAATATTGTGCTATAAAACAAATGTTATACTGAAAGTATAATCAATCCCATGCATAAGAGTTCCAACAAATGACAAAATCACAACTAAAGTTCCTGATGTGCTGTGTGTCATTTGCCCTCTTTAGCTCGTGGTACTGCTACATTCACCTGATCTGCTTGTTGCTGGTGCTGGTTCTTCCTGTGAAGTCCAGACGCATGAAACAACAGGAACAGCCGAGCAGCGAACAGAACTGTCTCTCCTCTCCAGACAACACCTGCAACCAGAAGCAGAAAGCCACATGAGGGCAGGAAGGGCTGCTCGACCCGCACACAGCACTGTGAGGAACTCTGATATCATTACTGAGAGACAAAGAGCAGCCGTTTCCTCCCTCAGATCCAACCACACTGACAGTGACTTTAACAAGGCATAAACTCCAGCAACAATACAGCGAAAAGACACGGTTAACCCTATAGTTGCCCTGTTGGAGATGGGTTTTAAACAGGAAATCTAAATAGGATCTTATGAAATTGGGGTGATTGATTATGTCAGTTTGTGTCAGTTATTCTGAAGTTGCCTTAAACCCTCCATATATTTAGGGCCTGAAGCCTCATATGGGGAACGTGTTACATAGGAACGGACCAGTCATTGTCGGCTCATAGATTCACTACATTAGTGCGGGAAGTCCAGCACTGGAATCGGCTTCTGCCATCGTCAGTTAAACAAAGTAACCTCTCTTTTAGTTCTTCTCAAAGGAAATGTGTGCGGTAAATGAAAGCCCAGTTGCATGTTGCCAAACGTATAGGCCTTAGGTTCCTATCTCCTGCCATTGCTTCATCTTTATTCTCATTTATTTCTGTGGTTATGTTCATATCTGCTGCTTTCTTTGTGTGTGTCTTGTTTTTGCTCTAATTTGAGTTGTGTTTGTTTTTAATTAAGGGCTTTAAGTTGGATTAAGGGTTATATTGATGCTATTTTTAATGGGTTGTAGGTTTCCTCAGGGCACACATGCTTCAGACCATTTTAGATGTTTCTCTACCATCTGTGTTTCTCTCACAACATAGAGTCCATCTGGAGAAAACAGAAGACAGTTCAATAATACCCAGTATCACAGCTTGTTTGTGTTTTTATTACAGATGTAAATGGTAAGTGCAATATCTGTATCGTTTCCATAGGTGCATGTTAAGTGAAAGGATCACATTAGTTTTGCAAACAGTGCTAATGCTCTCATCACATCAGCAATAGTCAGAATTGTGTAGAGGTTCAGTATTCAAGTACACTACCAGCTAAAAGTTTGGACAAAATCAGATTTATCTCTTTTGATCTTAAACCTGTTGAACTTAAGACAAATGCTTTAAATGAGGAAATATGAATATATAAGTTGTGCCAACATAGTAATTTTAAATAGTTTTTTTTGTTTTGTTTAGTTTTAGACTCTTTACTGGTAGTGTACTGTACATGCAGTATTCAGATGCATGCAGTTTCAAATGTATTTAATTTTTTTTTTCTATAAATACATCAAAACTCTTAGGCCCTAAAGAAACCTGCAAGTTGTGTGATTTCCTATAAGATATTTGGTTGCACTTTATTTTACAGTAAGTGCACTTACATGTACTTACAGTGTACTTACCTAAGAAAGTACTGGTAATAAAAGGTAACTAAATGGGATAGGGTTAGGTTTAGGGGTAGGTTCAGGGTTATTACCTAGTTATTGTAATAACATTAATATGTTCATAGTATGTACATGAGAAACAGGACTGCAAAATAAAGTGCTACCAGATTTTTTTCTTGAACTTTGATCCTCTGAAAGGCGTCATAGAGCCTTGTTCATTTGATTCAGTCATCTGGAAAATCAGACCACATCATATTCCCCAAGAAACTACTTTTTGTTATGTGTAATTAAGTTGATGCAATTATTTTCTTCCAAACATTTTACCCCTCGGTTAAAGTGACTCTAGATGTTAGTTTTTTCATTTGGTAATGAAGGGCTGAAGGGACTATAGCATTTACCAAAGTGAGTCTCACTGAATTCTTGTTAACCAAGCATTTTCAATAACAAGAAAAGGTTATTCTTGGGCGTGAAGTAGAACAGCCTCCATTTGGAGAAAACGCTCTGAACAAGCCCGCTGGGATTTCGTAAGCACACTTCTCTAAAGTCTTATTGTATTTGGACTACGGAAATGTAAAACCATGATGAAATGAAATACTGGCCTGTACCAAAAGTTTTAGCAACTGCAAAACCAGTAGGATTAATAAGTCTACTTCTGCTGGTAACAGTCTAGGATATACCGTATAATTGGTCTTTTTGCCCTTTTGCCCGGTCTCTTTTTCTTAAAGGTTTAGCTTAAGGAAATTAATTGTTTAAATGGCCCAAAGGCAATATGTCCCTCAGTAACCAACTAGCACCTCAATGCAAAACAAAATGTCCAAAGTGCCAAATCACATGAGGTGCACAAAAGATCACTTTATTTGTACAGGTTTACAACAGGGTGAGAGGTTTGTACTCTAAAAACAAACAAACAAACAAACAAGTGATTTATATGGTCTTAAACTGACATTATTTTTACCTACTGAGATGTTGGGAGGAATCACTCCCTCCATATTTGCACTTTTGGTAGGAATGAGTCGGGGTAGTGCTATCGTAGAAAAACTGCCGAAGCAATGCAAGAAACCTCAGTGCTACTCAACAGTTAGAGTATGTGCTTAACAGAAGTTAAACGGATGAATTTGCCCAAATTGTTAAATTCATTGTAGCAACAAAGGAGAATCAGGATTGTGTTCCAGTGCTATAGGCATATTTTGTGAACAAGCTCCATCCATAGAAAGATGTTAAATGTGTGTTCATTGCTGTTTATGTGTAAACATCGTACCTTTCTTCAGATATTGTTCAGTTAAATGCAGAATAACATCATTTTGTGAAGGCACATTATCAGCCTTATTTATCTGTAAAAATTTCATTTGTCATTCATTTATTTTCATACCGTTTCCAACTTCTGCTTCTACAAAGAATGACCTAAAGCTGTGTCAAAGTGTGTTGACTACTGTAAGGTTTTTTTTTTTTTTTTACAGTACAATTGTTTTCCACTATCCACCACAGTTCTGTTGTTTGCCATTGTCTTGTTGGTCTTTAATGGCCATTCAAAATAAGTGATTGTGGCCCTTAGTAAAGAAGCAAACCCCCTTAACTTGTTGCTAAAGCTTTCCGGATATTGCACAGAATTGTTTAACTTTCCCATTGTAATTCCTACTGACTGGTTGTGATGTTGCATAACCTGGCAGTGTACAGCAAACCTAAAGATGTTAATGAAATGTAATATGTTTATGAAGAGATACAAGAAAAGTAATACCTAACATGTTAGTTACTTCAGTATAAATACATTTACCTATATCCATTATAAAACACAAGGTTGTGCAAATGCACTTGGATTGAGAACTGTCCAAAGGACAAACACTGTCTCTTCAATTTATTTTCTGTAATAATCATAAATTGAAATGTGATACTTATCCAGCATTTGAAATGTTTGATGAGTGACTGAGAGCTCTGAAGTGATTTTTCCCTTTGAATAAAGGATTTGATATTAAAGGGATCGTTAACCCAAAAATGAATAACCCCATGGTTTACTCACCCTCAAGGCATCCCAGATGTTTCTTCAAGACAAATGCAATTTGAGTTATATTTATGTATTTTAAAAATGTCCTGGCTCTTCCAAGCTTTATAATGGCAGTGAATGGTTGTTACTTTTTCGAATTTCGAATAAGTTACCAGAAGCCAGAGATTACCGTTTATAAAGCTTTAAATATGGATATTTTTTCTTACAAAAATGTATCGATTCGCTTCAAGAGGCCTTTATTTACCCCCGTAGCTGTGTTTTTTTTTTTATGATGGATGGATGCACTTTATTGGACTTCTTTTGGACCTTTAAAAAATAACACCCATTCACTGCCATTATAAACCTTGGAAGAACCAAGACATTTTTTTTTATATGACTCTGATTAGATTTGTCTGAAAGAAGAAAGTCATATACACCTAGGATGCCTTGACGGTGAGTAAATCATGGGGCAATTATCATTTTTGGGTGAACTATCTCTTTAAAAACTAATTCCACTTCTTGTATTTTTTGTCTCAAAACAAATAAACCATATTTTACTTCCTGGTATTCATCTGAGTGTTTTTGGATTTCATATGGATAAATCCTACAGTGGAATAGACAGATAGATGGACAGAGAGAGAGAGCAAAATCAATGTTTATATTTGAGAACCTTTAACTGTTCATGCTTTCTGTTGTTAAACAATAAATGAAGTCTAATGAGAAGCGGACAAATAAAACGTGTAGTAACTGCAGTCCGTCAAAACATGGGCGTAACCGTGTCCTTCAGTGGGCGTGGTTTGTGCACAGTGGGTGTTGTCATACCTAGTTAATGTTAATTTTGTCCACACCCCTGTTCACACAATATGACTGTTCTGTAACGCAGGACCGCCTCCAGACAAACCGGTTATGGCAAGAGTTATGTGAATTTTATCGGATTATTTTGGTCCTTGTTTTTCTCCGGGAGGGAGATGTAAGTTACAAATTACAATTACAATCATGTAACAAAAAGACACATGTTTTTTTTTTTTTTTTTTTTAAGACGTGAATTAATGTGAATGCATAATTTTCATGTAAGGCAAAGTAGGTTTTTAATTCTTTTTAACTGCAACATGTTCGCTTTGAAACACTGTTAATGTGTTATAAGAGAGAACCGTGGATGTACACAATTGAGCTGCAGCTGTCAGGACACATATACTAATAAGTTATAACTAAAGTAGCAGCGTTTGTTGCGGACGTGTATCCTGATGTCTGTTTGTAAACACGTGCACATGAATGGTGTCATTTAATTTTCCAATGCTGCTGTCAGTTACAGCTGCAGTTAGCTGTGTTATAATACTCTTTACACCTCTAAGACTGTTGGCAAATGCTTTTGAGCTGCTTTCAAATGTTATTTTTTACGGTGCTAGTATGAACATGTTTACCACTGTGCTGTTGTGCCACACTATGGAAACAGATCCTTACAGTGATTCCCAAACCAGATGGAACTGAACCCCAGGGAATCCAAGGGGTGCCTGCAAACATTTAGAATGTTAAGAAAGGAAAATAACAATGTGTGAATTTTTTAAGTGACTTTAAAATGATTATTAATAATGCTAAATGAAATCCTGTATGAGTTAAAAGTAACACATTTCTGTTTTGGTGTTGACAATATTAATCAATAAGACAAAAAAAAAAAAAAAGAAATTCACCCAATTGACAAAACAAATATTTATTTGTATATATGTATTGTATATACTTGTATATATGTGTATATTTTTATATATGTATATATTATTATTATTATTTACTTTTTGCATAATACTAGTTCAGTTTCTGACCATTTAGATTTTAAAACATTTAATCAAATTGCAAAGTAAACCTTACAATGATACCATACTTATTTTAGATCAGTTTCATTTAGTCTAGTCTTCTTTCAGTGACCATTATTTTCCCCTGATGTTACATCAGTTTATAACCGTTTACATTGTAAACCAATTTTCTATATATAGGCTACACTGACTGGCCACTTTATTAGGTACACATTTACATTTAATCATTTAGCAGACGCTTTTATCCAAAGCAACTTACAAATGAGAACAATAGAAGCAATCAGACCAACAAGAGAACAACAACAGTGCAATGACAAGTGCAATGACAAGTCTCAGTTAGTCTAGCACAGAACACGTAGCCAGGTTTTTTTGTGTGTTTTTTTTTTTTTTTTCAAGAATAGGATAGACAAGAAAAGGTAATTGCTAGTATTAGATGGTTAAGTGCTGGCTAAAAAGATGAGTCTTTAGATGTTTTTTTGAAAATGAGTAAAGATTCAGCTGTACACCTTGCTAGTACCAGGCTGGACCCCCTTTTGCCTTCAGAACTGCCTTATTTGTGGCATAGATTCAACAATGTGTTGGAAACATTCCTCAGAGATATTGGTACATATTGACATGATAGCATTAGCATCACGTAGTTGCTGCAGATCTGTCGGCTGCACATCCATGATGAGAATCTCCCGTTCCACCACATCCCAAAGCTGCTCTATTAGATTGAGATCTGGTGACAGTGGAGGCTGTTTGAGTAAAGTGAACTCATTGTCATGTTCAAGAAACCAGTCTGAGATGATCTGAGCTTTGTAGCATGGTGCATTATCCTGCTGGAAGTAGCCATCATGTAGTCATAAAGGGATGGACATGGTCATGTACATGGTCAAGCAATCATTTAAGTGATGCCCAATTGGTACTAAGGGGCCCAAAGTGTGCCAAGAAAATATCCCCCAAGCCATTACACCACCAGCAGGATGGATCCATGCTTTCATGTTCTTTACGTCAAATTCTGACCCTACCATCTGAATGCTGCAGCAGAAATCAAGACTCATCAGACCAGGCAACATTTTTCAAGTCTTCTGTTGTCCAATTATGGTTGAGCCTGTGCGAATTGTAGTCTCCGTTTCCTGTTCTTAGCTGACAGGAGCGGCACCTGGAGTGGTCTTCTGCTGCTGTAGCCCATCTGCTTCAGGGTTCAACATGTTGTGTGTTCAGAGATGGCATTCTGCATACCTTGGTTGTAACAAGTGATTATTTGAGTTACTGTTGCCTTTCTATCATAGCTAACCAGCCTACCATTCTCCTCTGAAATCAACAAGGCATTTTTGTCCACACAACTGCTGGTCTGTATATTTTCTCTTTTTCGGACCATTCTCTGTAAACCCTAGAGATGGTTGTTTTTAGTGCAATTTTATTGATAAAAATGTGGTACTTAATTTCAGACGAACGGTGAGTCCATACACACACTCTGTCTTTCTAAAGAGTTGTTGGCTTTAAAACGGTTGAAGATCATATCTATTAGAAGAACTCCATTTATATATTACTTTATTTAGGGATTGGTGCTGTACTGTTTTCTTCACTCTGATGTGAAATCCAAATGTGCTTCCAGTCCAGTAACTTTTCACAGTCATTTATATTGAACTTTTATTTATTTGTTTGTTTAGTTAGTTAGTTATTATTACAATGATTAGCAATGTATTGTATGCTAATGACCGAAGAAGGCGTGTCTCATTAATATTAATCACTCGTGTGCTGGACACTTCAGGAGGCTTCAGTACGAACGTCAGAATTCATTAATATTCATGAGTGAAGCTCTGCCGTACTAGGATTCACAGCATGTGTGTGCATTGGGTGTCACTCTAAAAAGAGGTGAGGCCTTACACTTCCTCCTGCATTATTCATAAGTGCCTGGAGTGACAGGCAGAGCCCTGGCCGGCTTTTTTATACCCATTCTAAGTGACAGCGTGAGTGGAGTATCAACAGCACAAAGATAGAAAGGCTTTTGGAACCCAACTCACAGGGAACTCTGGCATAAGGTGAGTCAGCATATTCTCAGACTGTGTGTGAAGATTGATTTTGTTGTAAATTGACTTTTTTATGGATTGTATTTGGATTATCTGTTTTGAATGGGTTATCTTCTCTGGTCTTTGTGTGTTGTGTATTGGGGCTGGGAGAGGGGGTGAACCTTGTGCGGTCAATATTTGGCTGAGGGTCTTTCTGTGATTGGCTCTCTCCGTTGTGTGATCTCTCTGGAGGGCTGTTGGGATGCTTTCAAGGGTGTGTCAGCAGTTCAGAGATGAACAAAGACTGACTGAAGCGGATGTCTTGCATTACTGGATCTGTCACCTTTATCTCTGCTTTAAGATATTTAGGTTTGTGGATAGGACTTTTATCTGCTGTAACTGAGTGGATTTTTGGGAACTGAGGCCCTGTTGGTTGTTTTAACCTGTTATGATGCTTTGCATGTTGTCAGCTGGAAGTAGCTTTTGGTGACCGGCTTTCATCTTCATAGGGTTTTACCAGGTTGCTGAGTTGGCAAAATGGCTCTGGAAAAAAAGTATTTGCTTTCAGCCTTATTTACTTAGTTTGAAAGCTTAATTATAGTGTTTTCTGTGCATATTATAGTACAGCTTAGCAGTTAAATCTGTCTAAATGTCTGTACAATGGATTAAAATACTGTATATCAATGTATATCTTTGCTTTAAATAGCAGCAAATCAAACCTTGTTGAATTTATTTTACAGACAGAAGTGTGAAATTGAGGGCAACTCACTTCATACAAGTTGAATGTAAATATTGTAAAAATGGCTCAGAAAGGTAAAATGAGTTGTGAGAAAATGTCTTTCATCATTTAGTGTTTGTGTAGCTGTGTAACAGTTTATGCACTATAATGTTGTTTGTTTAACTTCCAATAAAGGGCCTGGCAAATGTAAAAAAAAAAAAAAATATATATATATATATATATATATATTATTTCTTTGGCTGATGCCATATGGTTTTATATTTAGTTTTTAATCCAGTGACATTCTTACAGTTTAAAGGGTTAGTTCATCGAAAAATCAAAATTATGTTATTAATGACTCACCCTCATGTCGTTCCAAACCCGTGAGACACAGTTTAAGATATTTTAGATTTAGTCCGAGAGCTCTCAGTCCCTCCATTGAAACTGTGTGTACGGTATACTGTCCATGTCCAGAAAGGTAAGAAAAACATCACCAAAGTAGTCCATGTGACATCATATTTTTTGAAGCATCAAAAATACATTTTGGTCCAAAAATAGCAAAAACTACGACTTTATTCATCATTGTCTTCTCTTCCGTGTCTGTTGTGAGAGAGTTCAAAACAAAGCAGTTTGTGATATCCTGTTCGCTAACGAATCATTTGATGTAACCGGATCTTTTTGATTCAGTTCACCAAATCGAACTGAATTGTTTTAAACAGTTCGCATCTCCAATACGTGTTAATCCACAAATGACTTAAGCTGTTGACTTTTTTAATGTGGCTGACACTCCCTCTGAGTTAAAACAAACCAATATCCCGGAGTAATGCATGCACTCAAACAGTACACTGACTGAACTGCTGTGAAGAGAGAACTGAAGATGAACACCGAGCCAAGCCAGATTTTGTTTTGACTCTCTGATGTCACATGGACTACTTTGATGATGTTTTTCTTACCTTTTGGACATGGACAGTATACCGTACACACAGTTTCAATGGAGGGACTGAGAGCTCTTGGACTAAATCTAAAATATCTTAAACTGTGTTCCAAAGATAAACGGAGGTCTTACGGGTTTGGAACGACATGAGGGTGAGTTATTAATGACATAATTTAGATTTTTCGATGAACTAACCCTTTAAGTGTGACCAAACTCACACACACACACACACACACACACACACACACACACACACACACACACACACACACACACACACACACACACACTTTAAAATTTTCCTGTTGACCGTAAGTGACACTAAATCTCATCTCAATAGGGTTGCAAAAAGGTGAAAGATTTCCAGTAAATTTCGGAAATATTCAATACATTTTTGAAACTTTCCACGATTTTTGGGAACATTCCAAGGATTTTTGGAAAGTTTTCACCCCTTTGCAACCCTAATTTGCATTTATTGAATGTTTATATGATATGAAGGAAAACATTTCATCAGAATATTAACAGTTGCATTTCAAAAACATTAAAAGTTTTGAGGTTAAATTATGTAATTTTCTGTTAGAAGATTGGCTAGTAGTTATTTATGAATTTAGTTTTGTGTTGGCTGTTAAAAGTTTGTGTTGATTTTTTAATGGGGAATTTGTTTACTCCGTCATTAATTGTTATGGTAGAAAATGTCTTACTTTAAAGTGAAATATTAAAAGTTCAATCTTTGGGGTAAGATGACCTTCTCAAAATTAGTTAAATTGTGGAAATATTTGAGTTATTGAATTTAATGGGGCAGCTGTGGCCTAATGGTTAGAGAGCCGGACTTGTTACCAGAAGGTCACCGGTTTGAGTCTCGGTGCTGGCAGGAGTTGTAGGTGGGAGGGAGTGAATGATCTTCCACCCTCAATACCCATGGCTGAAGTGCCCTTGAGCAAGTAACTTCTCACTTCTCACTGCTGTGTGTGTGTGCACTTGGATGGGTTAAATGCAGAGCAATGTCACAAATTTCACTTTGAATATTATAAATAATGGTTTGTTAAATAATTCAATAAATAAGATGCAAATAGTTTCTTTTATCATTATTTGGAATCATACAGATGCATATCTTTGAATGGAATTTGGTTTTTCTCTCATCATTCAATTATTCAAGTAAATTGTCAAAATGTATGTTAAAAATATCTGATTTCATATTTTACATTAATAGCATCTTCCCCATGTTCTGCTACTTTTTGTGTGCATTCTTTAAACTAGCACATGATTCCTTATGAGCGTTTTTTCCCTCCTTCCAACAATTGATGATTGCTAGATAGCCCAGAATCTTCCATGCAAGTGTGCTTGTTGTGTTTAACGAATGGACTTGGACTACAGCATGCATTTCTGAGGCCAAAGTGAAGCCTTGTTAGTTTGCTCAAACAGTTTTCCCTTTTAAGGGCCATTAAAAAGATTGAACTAACAACTTAGTATAAAATGCTGTTTTTGTGTGTGGGGGGCAGCATAGTTCCTGTTTATTGCTCAGACAGCATTAGAGACTTTTAACTTCACATCATGAGGCTTTATCCTAATCGATATTGATAAGGTAGTTGCCTACTGTCTCTTTAGTTAGCATATGGTTCATCATTAACTCGAATGGTTTGTGCAATCCAGCAAGACTGTGCTTGTTACTCCACATCTGTAGTTTTGCTTCAGGAGGACAAGCCAAGATTTGTGATGGCTGAACAGAGGAGAATTTCATTCAATGATGTGTCTCTGCTGCTCTCTTCCACGTTCTCCAGTGGAGTTCTTAATACAACCATGGATGTGAGCAGCTCTCTGAAGATGAGCTCTCTGACCACCCAGAGTCTCTTCAGCTATGTGGAGGAGGAAAACCTTTCGGCCATCAAAGCTCATCTGGACAAGTACAGAGAGGTGGACACCAGAAGTGAAGTGAGTGTGCAGCAACCCTTGAATGCCACTTTCTACTTTTTTTTTTAAGCTTAAAGCATTATTCTGTGATGCATTTAGCTTTGAGTTCATTCACACTGCACATTGATTTGTTTTTTAAAACATCTGATCTTTAGGACTGGCTGTGTGTCATTTTTCAAGTGATTTGTTTGTTAAGGTGTAGCACTTTTTGTATCTAAAGTTGTTTCACCAAGGTGCTAAACTCACTCGTGTCAGACAGATATAAAACATTGGAGGCATTACTGTGCTCATTATAGTTCACGCAAGATATGTCCAAAACAGCTCACTTATTTGCTCATTCATCACACATTATGTAGTAAATGAATCAAATTAATTAAATTCAATATGAATGAATGACAATCAGTTAATTCAAACATAAGTAGACACTTTAGACTTTGTGTGCCTGAATGATTTTGGGGGGGAAATGTAATAGTTTGTAATGTAATAATATTCTGACCTATACTTATTACAAAATATAAAAGAAAAAGTGATCATAACTAATTTTAGTATGTTTTAAATGATTAAAAACATCTTGTTAACAAATGGGTAAAACATAGTGGTTTGAAGGACCATGGGAAAGATTGATAAAGTCATATTTAAAATGACAACTAATTAGAATTTTGGGGCTGCACTGTAATTTTTAAATAGTATTTTTTTTTAGAGTTGTCATCTATGTCATCTAATAATTCCTCTTCTTAATAACCGTGACAAGATTTTTTGGTACATGAACTATTGATATCAAAATTATATTTTAATGGGCATCTTTTGTAAATCATGGTAAAAAATTTATGATAGTAAAAAAAAAAAAAAAAGCTCAGAAAAAATAAACAAATAAACAAACAAGACACATTCTATTGTAAAAACAAACTTCAAAAACAAAAACAAAAATAATCTGTAAACCTTTATTGTTTAGATTTCTTTGACCCATATATAAAAACATTTTGGTCAAAAAATATATTGTGATTTATATATTAATATGACTATTAAAATTGTTATAATTATTATTATTATTATTATTATTATTATTAATAATAATAATAATAATATTAAAACATGGTTAAAATATGCTTATTATTATTATTATTTCAAATAAAATAAAAATTAACAAATCAAGAAATATAATACTGTTGGAATATAATTACTGTAAAATAAAGATTTTTTTTATCTTTATTTTAAAAAGTTTTTTAAAAAGTTAAAAACTATAGAACTAGAACTATAAAGTTTAAATTGTACATTTGAGGTGAAAATTTTCTTTTTCTATGTGGAAGAATTCCTGGTTATGTGTTATAGACACCTGTGAATGAAGGTTGCTAATAATTTATGAATAAGTGTAAGCAATTGAATTTATTTATTTAAATTTTTTTTGAGATACAGAGAGTGTGGGCTGTAAAATCAGTTGTCACGCCACTGCCATGCTGTCTGTGATGTTTATGCATTATGGTCAAACTGTGAAAACAGTGTATTTACTGTAAATATGTTTCTTGTTCATTTGTACACACTGAGGAATGAGTCTTTTGTAACTGACAGCATGCCACACATGCCGAGCATAAACATTAGATTGAAACTTACTCTGAATATTTCTTTTAAATGTGCTTCCCCATCACTGATATATACTAAGTCATTGTCTTCTGCTGTAGAACGGCCAGACGGCTCTGATGTTGGCCTCAGAGCAGGGCAGCCTAGAGATCGTGCAGGAGCTCATCCGAAGGGGAGCAAACGTCAACTTGGATGATATTGTAAGTACTTCTCAAGATATCCTAGGCTGAAAGGCAAAACATAAACCAGCAATATTTTTTGAAACAGAATGGTAGGATTTTAGCAAGCAGTGGTATTTATTATGTCTGTAGTCCGGGTTGGTATCCCTGTCTGCTTTGCTAGACTGTAGTTCTTCAGCCAGATGATTTCAAAGCTGTGGGTGGGATGAAGAATCAGAATAATTGGTACCCTGTACTGTCTTTTTGTAAATGACTAGATTTAGAGCTTTTCACACCAGCAGATACATAATATAGTGTATAACCTTTCTGGTGACAGTTGAAGAACCTTCACTATGACCACCTGGTATGACCAGCTGGTATGATCTGAAACTCCACAAACATCTTCTAAACACAAGATCTTTAGCTCTTCCTGGGATGATGATGATGATGATTCCCATGTAATTAAACAAGCGTTTTTCCCACTCGTCTCAGGATTGCTGGACAGCACTGATTTCAGCTGCTAAAGAGGGACGCACTGAAGTGGTAAAAGAACTCCTGGAGAACAATGCCAACGTGGAGCATCGCGAAATGGTAAGACACAGACATGAGCTGCCATACAGCAGGTAGTGACGCTTAAATCAGCAGTTGTTCTTGAATTTATCATTGTAGAAATGGTTGGAAAGTTCTTTTTTACCACCTTGAAAATTGTTTTAGGTTTTTAATTTTTAGTTTATGAGTCAATATCAAGACAATGAATCAATGAAACTTAAAAAATAAATTAATTAATTAATAAAATCCCAAATTAATTAATTTAATAAAAAAAGTGTTTACTTTTTAATTTGTTAATGTGAATTTAATCAAAACAGCAAATTAATTAATCATATATAAAAATACAAAATAACAAATATATATATATATATATATATATATATATATATATATATATATATATATATATATATATATATATATATATATATATATATATATATATACATGCATACATATATGTATATAACATTTTTATATTTAATATTTTACATAATATATTTGTGAAGTTCAGTTGACACATTTGATTTATCCAAATTAATTTGTGTATTACTATATTAACATTTATTTATTATATAATTTGTAAATGTGTAGCATTGTTTTTAAAATGATTATTCACATTTAATGTTAAATTCAAAGCCTTAGTCTTGAAACTATACATCCTCAACTGTCCCATCTTGAGTCATTTAATTCCTACCTTACTGGAACATGTGAAACATCATACTCTGTTTTTAAGATCAGCAGTTCTGTCTAGTTCCTGGATATATGGTGTCCTGCTGTAGTCATATATACTCTTATGATGGCTGTGATTTTTAAGTATCATAGGCTCATTTAAATATTGAAAATGGAATGTCTGTAAGTGTTTATGTGGCTCATAAATGCTGTCTGGGTAGAAGCTAAAGCTTATAATAACAAATAAGGAAGAAGAGAGCCAGCCGGTAGTTTGAGTCACTCCCTGACTCAGAGAAAATGTGTTTTTCCACATAGTCCTATGACCGTGAGATTACGCTCAAGGACCTTCACTTAGGAATATAATGACCTCTGTATATTTGTGTGCAGGGGGGCTGGAGCGCGCTCATGTGGGCCGCTTATAAGGGTTGTGTGGAGGTGGCACGTCTACTGCTGGAGAAGGGAACAAACCCGAACATCACCGGACAGGTCTGGAGAGCCTTTTCCTGTTCTATGTACTAAGTTCTAAGTGTTTATTGTACATTAAATACACTCAGAGAGGATGTCTCAGGTGTGGGTGTTAATGTGGCCCTTTATGACATTTCATCTCAAGATTTAAGTGTTTTTTTCTGCGGTGTGTAATTGATTTGTGTCTGTCCCAGTAGTACAGTGTTTACCCCATCATATGGGCAGCAGGAAGAGGCCATGCAGAGATCGTTCAGCTGCTGCTTCAGCATGGAGCCAAAGTCAACTGCTCTGACAAGGTGCCTTATCATTCCCATCTTAACCAATGCTGAGCTTTCACTAGATTCATAAACACTGATAGTGAACTAAAAAGCCTGAGTCAACCATTTCCACATGACACCAATAAATAATATATATTACTGTAAAAAAATGTTTGGGGTCAGCTAGATTTTTTTTTCTTCCCAGTAAGGACACATCATGTTAAAATTATTATTATAATTTTTTTTAAGTGCCTCCCAAGATTTATGTTTGAAATTAATCTTGTACTTTTGGACTTTCTATTCATTAAAGAATCCTGTAGATAAGACGTTTCCACAAAACCATTGAGAGCAGTACATTAAACTGTTTTCAACATTGATAATATTAAAAAATGTTTCTTGAGCATTAAATCAGCATATTAGTATGATTTCTGAAGGATCCGGTGACACAGAAGACTGGAGTAATAATGGTGAAAATTCAGCTTTGTCATCATAAGAAAAAAATAAAATTTTATATTTTGATCTAATAAATGCAGCCTTGGTGAACATTTATTTAAAAGACTTATTTCAAAAACATAAAAAACTTCTGAACAGTAGGGTAAACAATTGGAAAAAAATTCCAGGCAAATCTTACTAAAATCACTGTAACACATGGCATTTAAAGCATTATTAATTGCATAAAGACACAGCTTGCTTTTATAGGTTCTTATAATTTGAGTGAACAGGCATAATGCCAAGCAATGTAGGGCATTTGCTTATGCTCTGGCTGTTTATGGTTACTAAGCAAGGTCAAACAATGAGAAAGCAAAACAATCAAAGATCAGGATTCTTTGACCGGTTGCACTTTATTTTACCTGTATTTACAGCGTGCTTAACTAAGGACGTACTGGATAACATAAGGTAACTACATGTTTAGGGGTAGGTTCAGGGTTGGCACCTAGTTATAACCTGGTTTACAAGTACAGTAGTATGTACATGCGGAACAGGACTGTAAAATAAAGTGCTACCCTATGAACGAATAAGCAGTAAATTCATAATTAATTACATTAATACAGATTTTAGTCATTTCACTGCAGTTGTGCCTGTCGTTGTCAGTATGGCACCACTCCCCTGATCTGGGCAGGCAGGAAGGGCCATCATGACTGTGTGATGCATCTGCTGGAAAACGGCGCCAATGTGGACCAGGAGGGAGCGGTACACACTTTGTCTTGAACTACTGTACTTATTAGATTTTGAGTTTTCAAAGGCTTAAATGTGCTGATATAATAAAGTCATTAAAATGCAACACTAAAAAGACTGTGTTACAGAATAATGTCCCGATATGATCCGTCTCGTGTAGAACTCGATGACTGCGCTCATAGTGGCTGTGCGAGGTGGTTTCACTGAGGTGGTGAAGGAGCTGCTTAAGAGAAACCCTAACATGAATATGACTGATAAAGACGGCAACACTGCACTGATGATCGCTGCTATAGAGGGCTACACTGAGATTGTCCAGGACCTGCTGGACGCGGGAACCTATGTCAACATCCCTGACCGGGTCAGGCTTATCACACTGCTCATTTAATCTTGATTGTTAGTATTTAAGCAATCTTGAAAATCCCATTTATCTTGTGCGTGTTTTGTCTCAGAGTGGTGATACTGTGCTTATCGGAGCCGTCAGAGGAGGTCATGTGGAGATCGTCCGAGCTTTGCTCAATAAATATGCTGATATTGATGTCAAAGGCCAGGTAACTGCATCTCCTCCACCACACCACCAGCTCTCCATTTCAGTCTCCAATATCCATCAGCTCACTGTCCCGAATGCTAATCTATACAGAACAGCCTCTGTGTTTTGATGCCCTTTTCACCTCATATTAGAAACATATTATTAATCCCCTTGTGATTAAGAAAGTAGATGTCACTCTGACCCTGTGTTATTTAATTTTTTATTATAGGATGGTAAGACTGCCCTGTACTGGGCTGTGGAGAAAAGTAACGCAACTATGGTTCGAGACATTCTGCAGTGCAGCCCTGACACTGAAGCCTACACTAAGGTAAAGACCTAGTATAGGGGTAATAATTGTTTAGAGTAATGAAAGACGGTTTATGTACATGTTCTTTGTATTAATGTATCAGGATGGAGAGACTCCCCTTATTAAAGCCACCAAGATGAGAAACATGGACATTGTGGAGCTTCTTTTAGACAAAGGTGCCAAAGTGTCAGCAGTGGACAAGGTAAAGTCTGGAGTTAACTACGTTTACATGCACATCATTTTCATTAACATTTCTGTATTATTTTCTTAATATATTTTTAATAGGGATGTCTCGATCAGGTGCCCAATCTGATACAAGTTATTAAATATTGACTATCTATTGATACAGAATCCTGATCTGATAAGTTACTAAAATCAATAAATGTAAACAGGGTTGTACAGAGAGTAAAAGTAATACATGTAGTATGTGTAGGTGTATACATATATAAGATACACTCTCTCTGTGCATATATCTGTATACTGTATAAAGACATTGGTAGAATATGGGACTACTGATGTAAACCTCTTATATTTTACATACACAATAAGCAGAATAATTGCAACATATAGGTCAAAAAGTGGAGATACGGTTAAAAAGCATGAAGCCTGTGGCACATGACAGCCGACCTAAAATTAGAATCAAATGCTTGATCAGCTTGGGACATCCCTTCTTAAAAATGCAATTTATTCCTGTGATGGCAAAGCTAATTTCTAGCAGCCATAACTCCAGTCTTCAGTGTCACATGATCCCTTAAAAGTCATTCTAATATGTTGATCTGGTGCTTTCGAAACATTTCTTATTATTATTAGTGTTGAAGACAGTTGTGCTGCTTTATATTTTTGTTGAAACTGTGATAAAACATTTTCCGGATACTTATTTGAATGGAAAGTTCCAAAGAACAACATTTGTTTGAAGTAGAAATCTTTTGTAACATTTACAAAAGTCTCTTTTGATCAGTTTCAAGCATTCTTACTTGATAAAAGTATGAAAAAAAATGTATGTATTAATGTCCCTAAACCTTTGAATGGTAGTGTGTGTATGAATTTACACACTGCCATTCACTATTGAGAATATCTGTATTTAAATATAAAATATAATGTCATCTTCTCAGAAAGGTGACACAGCTCTGCATATTGCCATTCGAGGGAGAAGCCGTAAACTCGCTGAGCTGCTCTTGAGGAACCCTAAAGATGGCCGTCTGCTCTACCGGCCTAACAAAGAGGGAGAGACCCCCTACAACATTGACTGCACTCACCAGAAGAGCATCCTCACCCAGATATTTGGAGCCAGTGAGTATTTCTTCAAACAGACCTTGTTTGCACTGTAACATGTCTCAACACTTCTGATGTGTTCCTCCCCAGAGCACCTGTCTCCTTCTGAGTGTGACGGTGACATGCTGGGTTATGACCTGTACAGCAGCGCTCTGGCGGACATCCTGAGTGAGCCCACCATGCAGCCACCCATCTGTGTGGGGCTTTACGCCCAGTGGGGCAGCGGCAAGTCCTTCCTGCTCAAGAAACTGGAGGGTATGAGCCAGAAAAGACTAGACTTATTGGATCCTTCCCATGTGAATAAGATCTGATTGTGTTGCCACTATTTCAGATGAGATGAAGACGTTTGCTGGGCAGCAGGTGGAGCCATTGTTCCAGTTCTCGTGGTTGGTGGTGGTTTTGACTCTGCTGCTGTGTGGGTCTATGGCTTTGGTCCTCGGCTTTGCTGTTGACACAAAGCTTGCCATCGCTGTGGCCCTCAGCCTGCTCACCCTACTCTACATCTTCTTTGGTGAGAAATCAAATATACTGTCATGCCTCTAATTACAGGCCAAGTGTTAAAAAGGTGTATAGTTCCCTTGGAACCAAAGCGCAACTTATAACAGAGAAGCACAATGGGAACTTTAGACTTTATAGTAAGTCACAATAATTAAGTAAATAAAAAAATAAAAATAAAGAACATGTGCAATGTGATAAATACAAAGTGATAAATCAGAATTAAAGTAAGCAATACCTGCAAAGAGTACTGTATGCAAACAATAACTATATTAATAAATAATTCTATTTAAGATTATATTTTAGATATTATAATTTTGTCATATTTATAAATGTGCTTAATATATGCTTTATACCCTTGTCTATCATTATTCATCTTAGTGCTATTGTAATTATGAACACTAGACTTTTTATTGATGATTTGTATTACATTTCGTCCCATTTGCTCCATAATATGTGAGTTCATCCTTGGTGACAAAAGGCACTGAGCTGTACACATACAGTATATTTGTCCACCAGAGTGCAGCATTGTACTTCAGAATCTCATTATGAGTGTAATTGACTGTTCTACGTTTATCTTGTTTTCCTGGATCAGTTCATATCAGAATGTAACCTTGAGACATTTCAGTCTCCTGTGCTTTTTTATGGTTGTGCAGTGTTGGTGTACTTTGGTGGGAGAAAAGCAGGGCAGGGTTGGAGTTGGGCCTGGGTCCTCAGCACCAGACTGGCCCGCCACATCGGCTACTTGGAGCTTCTTCTCAAACTCATGTTCGTCAATCCCCCCGAGCTTCCAGAGCAGACCACCAAAGCCTTGCCTGTCAGGTAGAGCTCTCAGAATACTGCAGCCATGACCAGACACATCCAATTACTTTACACTGGTATTTGTTCTTTTGCAAAGCTGAAAAATCAAGATAAAAATGTAAACGGATGTAAATTTATGTTGTAAATATTCACTTCACGACGTTAGATTACCTGCACATTCAGCTGCAACACGCACATGTGTGATGCTCGTTTCCAGTCAGTCTTTGTTTGTTCTCCATCTGTCCAGGTTTCTGTTCACAGACTATAACCGTCTGTCGAGTGTGGGAGGGGAGACGTCCATGGCTGAAATGATAGCCACGCTGTCCGACACCTGTGAGAGAGAGTTCGGCTTCTTGGCCACCAGACTTTTTAGGGTCTTCAAGAAAGATGAAACTCAAGGTGTGTTTTTAGAATATGCAACATGAACCTTCAAGAACCAGTGTTCTTATAGCATTATTTATGAACATTCATTGTATTTATTAATATTTTGAATGGCCTTTTATTTTTATATTTTCAGCTTAATTGAATTTTTGGTTATGTGTTTTTGTTTTTTTTAATTAATTTTAGTTTTTAATATTTCTATTTTCTTTTTATTTCAAGTTTAGTTTTAGTTTGTTATTTTAGTACTTTGATTTTCAACTCAAGCAACATTTGTAATCTTCTCTGTTTTAGTTATATATTTATTTATACCTGTTTTTCATCATAACCCCCTTAACTGTGATTAAAATAACATTTTAAATAAATGTATTTTTCATAAATAATTATTTATCTTATTTTTTGGTTCGTAAACATAGTTTCCAGTCGGACGTTTATCTTAGTCTCACCCATAGTGAAATCCCATTTGGACAAAAACTGTGCACTACGTACATAGCTCTATATTAAAAATATTGTCAATAATTACTGAATTAATACTAAATGGCATTTATATAACATTTAACAATAGTATTATTTATTAATAATGTCATTACAGGTATATATCAGGTGTTTTATTGTGGCTTCAAATGTGGCTCATCCAGTGACATTTTAGACTGTTTTGTTAATATTTAACTTCAGCCTGTATATTTATTTATTATTTCTTTTGTGACATCTTTTTTCATAGGAAAGAAGTGGAAGAAGACATGTTGCGTCCCCTCCTTTGTGCTCTTTGTGTTGACGTCGGGCTGTCTAATCACTGGCTTGACCCTGCTGGCCATCTTCAAGGTGGACGCAGAGAACCTGACGGTGAACGCAGTTCTGATCTCCATGGCCAGTGTGGTGGCTCTGGCCGTGGTGCTGAACTGTCGGACCTGGTGGCAGGTGGCAGACTCTGTGCTGCACTCTCAGAGGAGGAGGCTCCTTAACGCTGCCAACAGCATGCACAAGCTCAAGAGTGAGGGATTCATGAAGGTGAGCCATTGATGCTAATATAATATGTAATGTGCTTATTTATAGCCATCAATATTACATTTATGTTTTGTTTCAAGCTTGAGGAAATCCTTCTGTTTTTTCAATTTATTTTGCTATTTCAATGAAATTTAGGACTTCTAAAGCTTATGTGTTTTTACTGCATGTTGCTTCGTAATAGCTGAACTATTTCCTTTTATGTCTCAGGTTATGAAGTGTGAAGTGGAGCTCATGGCTAAAATGGCTAAAACCATCGATGGCTTCACTCAGAATCAGACCCGACTGGCTGTCATCATCGATGGCCTGGATTCCTGTGAACAGGACAAAGTGCTACAGATGCTTGATACGGTGCGTGTGTGTGTGTTTAAGCTACAATGCACAGCCCTGCATTAAACCTCATTGAACATCTCCCATATAACCAAATAATAGTGTACAAATCTTATTTACTGCCAGGATTGCATTTGCTGGTGTATTTAACTAATGTCAAGAGGTTTTGATGGCACAAGTCATCCATCTCCGCTGTAAATATAAAAGACTCATTCTGTCTGAGCACACTCGCTTCGTGCTCTTGACTAAATGGCCAAACAAGGTGCCTCATGTCCACTCTGTGGGCAGAACAAGCCCGTTCACCTCTCAAACATCGCATGGATGTGCAGCAGTGCTCAGAGTTCAGGCTTGTTTAGCTCCAGAAGTTCAGATTCCTCTCTCCCAGCTGGACTAATGGAATTTCCTTCAGCTAAATGTCATTATTTGGGTATAATCCTCTTGTGTTGGCAGCCTGTTCATTGCTAATGAAATCTGCCATTTACCAGAGAGCCTGCAAAAACCCTCAAAGATTCCTTTGTGGCACAATTAGCCATGTCTCTTTTAAATTCTGATCTTTTTGTGTCTGATTTTGATAGGAATTACCAAATTGGATTTTTCCTTCTAGCTTAATATCGTTCCAATTGCAAAGGCTGATGTTCCATAAGAAAAATGGCGCATTTGAATGCAGATGCCATATTTTGTGCCACAATTTAGTTGGCGTGGAGAACCGCAGCATCAGCAGATATTTCACAATGATTGCTAAGTTATGCGTGCCATTCTAAACCTTTAAACGGTCTACAAATCAGTATCCTGTGACGCTTATACATGTTGCAGTGTTCTTCATTAGGCTGGAAAGTCCCATCACGTTCAGATGAGTACATGTTTGGTTGTGTGCAAATGTATACAGTGGCTTGTGTGTAAACGAACACATATTCAACAACATATAATTTGAGCTATAGCCCTGTGGAACATAGCTAGTCCAATAGAATTATGACTAAATAACTTAATTCATTCTGAAGTGATCTGAGAAGGAAAAATAGGCTGCTACTTTAGTATATCACCGATCCAATCTGTGTGTTTGATCACTGTTCTGGTTTTAGGCTGTATCAGAGAAATTGATTTGGCATATCATAAAAAGCTTAACCTTTCTAAACAGACCTACCACCTTACTATATTCCTATGATATCCAATGCAGTAACTGATATTTACAGATGTGCTTGTACTTAGACCAGATTGTGCACTTTTAATAAAGAGGAAACGTTCTTGTCTCTTGTAGGTTCGGGTGCTCTTCTCTAAAGGTCCCTTCATCTCAATCTTTGCCAGTGACCCTCATATCATCATTAAGGCCATAAACCAGAACCTCAACAGTGTGCTACGTGACTCCAACATTAACGGCCACGACTACATGCGAAACATCATCCACTTGCCCGTGTTCCTCAACAGCCGTGGCCTCAGCACTACCAAGAGACTTTGCATTTCCACCCCAGCCAATGTGGATCAACTGAATTCTGATGGTTGGTATAGAGACGCTTTCAAATGCAGCGTTCCGATATGCATAATTTAACAAAATACATAAAAAAGTGCATACACATACTGCTGTAGTGAAGAGAAAGCTGGTATGAAAATTGGTACTCGGCATAAAGTTTAAGGGATAGTTCAGCCAAAGATTACAATTCTGTCATCATTCACTCTCCTAATGTCATTCCAAACCAGTATGACTTACTTTTTCTGTCATACATAGATATTTCGTTTCAACTGTTTTTGTCCAACTGTGAAAGTCCCTATTGACTTTCATTATATGGGAAAAAACACTAAAATGTTTTTCAGAATATTTTCTTTTTTTGTTACATTTTATTTTATTTTATTTTAAAAAGGCCCTCAGAAACCCCCAAAACTAATCATTCAATAATCATTTAATTAACATCATGTTGTTCCAAACCTGTATGACTTTCTTTCTTTCTTTTGTGGAACAAAAATGAAGATATTCTATAACATCTGTACTTCTTAATGTTCTTTAATGCCTTTTGATGTGTAACAAGATGTTTGTGGTCTGTTAATTTAATTTCATTGATTTATGTGGCAGATATTTGTTGCAATTTGTCATCTGTATCATCTGTGGTGTAGTGCATTTAATATAGACTAACGGCACAGCTTTTCCGCTCCGATACCTCCTCTGAATGTCTGATTCTCTCCATCTGTAGCGTGGCAAGAGGACATGGACAGGAAGGTGTCTCAGAACAGTCTCGGCGAGCAGGGCAGTAAAACGGCACTGAACCGCCGGGTAAGACTTAGCCTCCAACACTCCACCACCACTTCCCATCAACATGATTTGAGATGGCCAGCTCAACAAAGGCCATATGGCTGCTATTACCTCATTAGTAACTCATTAATAACTCATTTATAAATGCTTTAAAACCATTAAAAACAAGCCTGTATGATTCATCTATTCATAGTTAGAAAGGACAGTTAGGACCGTGTGTGTGTGTGTGTTTTGGGGTGGGGGGTGGGTGTATTGTTAGAGACCCTGGATGTTGCCGAGGAGTGTCTGTAATTGATTTAATGTCTGTTTACTCTTCCCGCTGAGATGCCATTGCCTAATGACAGGGTGCAGCAGCAGTGGGTCGCGGTGACAAAGCACTGGCTCGGCGGCATGGAGGCAGGAGGCTAAGTGGCTCCTCTGCTCGCCCTGCAAGGGCTGTTTGTTTGCTTGGCTGATTTATCTGCCTCCTTTATTTGGCCCCTCTTAATTTCAGGGGCACGCTCATCTTGTTTGCCTCTGCTGTTTCTTGGCTGAGTATCCAGCCCACCTTACCCCTGATCTGCACATTTTGTTGTGGAAAGTTGTTTAGTGGGTTTCATGAACTGCTCGTGGAAGTCTCCAGTCATTATAGAAGAAAAATAGTAGGGCGGCCACATGAATGTGTCATGTCCTTTTCCTGGTTAATTTATATTATATTCCATTAAGCTGTGAGGTCAAACTGAGGTTTTGCATAGGTCTTGCTTGATGCAAAAAGAGGATCTC
Source organism: Carassius carassius (assembly GCF_963082965.1). NCBI lineage: Eukaryota > Metazoa > Chordata > Actinopteri > Cypriniformes > Cyprinidae > Carassius > Carassius carassius. The sequence continues at coordinate 17,014,689 of NC_081785.1, read as the reverse complement.
CAATAAAGCGGAGCTGAAGTTTGGTTCATCTGTACTAATGACTAATTTCATCATGTGTATTTTTCCTTAACACTCCCCTCCATCATTCTGGATCAAAAAGGGGCCACCTTATTGATGGCCATGTGTTCCAAGTATCAGTCAAGTCACAAGTTCCACATTAAAATCTTCAAAGTGGGCTTAAAGCTCTGACTCCCCAGAGCTCGTGATCGGCTCTGCATTGTGCTTGTATTGGACTGCCTGATGCTTTAAAAGACTAGCAGACATATCAGTCAGCCGGACCTCTGGATGTGAGGACGGAGAACCAAGTCAAACAGTCATGCAGAACGAATTGCCCAGACACAACATTGAATCAGCAGCTCCCAATACAAGCCATTGCAGCTGCCATTTCACTGGATCAGGATGTATTTGTTCACATCCTTTTCTCTGCAAAATGCATTTGTTATCTAACTTGTAAGGTATACGTAAGTGTGGAAATACTTTCTGGGGCCACTGTTTGCTGTTTGTGATTTATACTGCAGACTGATAGGAATGAACGATCTTAATCGAGACTCTCTGTATATGTGTATGTCTGTTTAGCGAAAGAAAGAGACAGAACTGTGAAGACAGTGATTAGATCTTGTGGAGAATGTGATATTGTGGTAAAACAAGATATTAATATACTTGTAGTTCTCAGGCCTACAGCTATCACACAGGCTCTATTGGACTCCTGACATTGAGTTCTCTGCATATTGGTTTGTAGGACACGTACTTCAGGAGACAGATGCAGCGCTCCATCACGCGCCAGATGTCCTTCGACCTGACCAAGCTGCTGGTCACTGAAGACTGGTTCAGTGACATCAGCCCTCAGACGATGAGGAGACTGCTCAACATAGTGTCAGTCACAGGTCAGTGTGACCCAACTATACATCCATACATTCATTGTGATGTGTTAAAGACTTGAGCTGTGATTTTACAAATGTTTTTTTATATATATACAGTACAGACCAAAAGTTTGGACACACCTTCTCATTCAAAGAGTTTTCTTTATTTTCATGACTATGAAAATTGTAGATTCACACTGAAGGCATCAAAACTATGAATTAACACATGTGGAATTATATATGGAATTATATACATAACAAAAAAGTGTGAAACAACTGAAAATATGTCATATTCTAGGTTCTTCAAAGTAGCCACCTTTTGCTTTGATTACTGCTTTGCACACTCTTGGCATTCTCTTGATGAGCTTCAAGAGGTAGTCGCCTGAAATGGTCTTCCAACAGTCTTGAAGGAGTTCCCCGAGAGATGCTTAGCACTTGTTGGCCCTTTTGCCTTCAGTCTGCGGTCCAGCTCACCCCTAAACCATCTCGATTGGGTTCAGGTCCGGTGACTTTGGAGGCCAGGTCATCTGGCGCAGCACCCCATCACTCTCCTTCTTGCTCAAATAGCCCTTGATGCCTTCAGTGTGACTCTACAATTTTCATAGTCATGAAAATAAAGAAAACTCTGAATGAGAAGGTGTGTCCAAACTTTTGGTCTGTACTGTATATAGATTAGTAATGAAGTGTCTTTTGATAGGTCGCCTACTTAGAGCCAATCAGATCATTTTTAATTGGGACCGACTAGCGTCCTGGATCAACCTGACGGAGGAGTGGCCGTATCGCACATCCTGGATCATTCTCTTCCTGGAGGAAACTGATGGAGTCTCAGAGCAGGTCACACTGAAGACCATCTATGAGAGGTCAGCTTACACATCCTCTGTACCTCACATCAAATGTTAAATATCATAACTTACAAATATCAGAATTGGGAATTTGAATGAATATGTATTTATTTAGTTTTACATTATTTATTTTTTATTTATTTACTTATTTAGTTCCCTAATTATGTTATTAAGTTAGTCCTCTATTTATAATTTTGTTTTGGTTATTTATTTTTATTTTATTGTTATTATTTATTATTATTTTATTATTATAATTTATTTTACTTGGTTTGATTGTTTGATTTTAGTTAGCTATTTGTCTATTCATTCATTTAATTCTTTGTTTAGTCTTTTATCTATTATTCTTATTTATTTAATTAATTATATTATTTAGTTATTTCTTTTAAGTATTTTTTTTTTTACTTTAAGTTCTTTTAGTTATTCATCTATGCTTTTTGTTCATTTTATTGAACTTATTTAGTTCTTAATTTGTATTATTCATTTAATTTTGTAATTTTAATATAATTTCATTATTATTTATTAATATTAGTTATATTTTTTGTTCCCCATTTGTCTATTATTTTATATATATATATTATATATTATATATATTATATATATATAATATATATAATATATTATATATTATATATATATATTTTTTTTAAATTAAATTAATTCCATGATTTATTTATTTATTTGTTTAGTTATTTAATTCCAAAATTATTATTATTGTTTTTATTATTTTAGTCCTTGGGACTTTTTCTGTTGATGCATATCGCACAAAAATTTATTTTCCTTATTAACAATAAATAGGTTTGTTCTAGTTGGTTGTGTTTTCAGTGTAATAATGCCTGCGACCTGCAGGTGGCAGTAGAAAATCTCTATTCCCTCTGTTTTATTTTTGGTCCACAGCACAATTCCTATAAATCAGGATGTCTCATTGGCTATGATGTACCATGAAGTATTTCAAGCTTTGATCTTTCCTTTTATCTGCTTACAGCAGGATTTTCATACAGTATATGATCAGCAAAACAAAAAGAATGCTGCTCACTCGCTGCCTGACTAACAGACTGTCACTCTTTAATAATTGTCTTATTTACTTGTTGTCGTCAAACATGCAACACACCATCACAGTTACATCTGCTGCATCCTCTCTAGAGGGCTTGACGAGTGTGTGTGTGTGTGGCTGCTGTAAGGCCGTTAGGTTTGCTGATGCTCAGTGTTTGGCCTTTAAAGGTTGCTCTGTCACACTGCACTAACATGCTGTGACTCCTGGGGCTGTAGAAGTGTCAGAGCATCTCAGTGTCAGCATCTGCTCTCTCTCCCCATTCGCTCTTTCTTTCCCAACCCCCATGATGCCCTTTAGCACTATGTCTCACCCGTTTTTCTCCTCTTTCATAGCCCGAAATACCCTTCATTTCCTCATGTCCACACCAGCACTGCATTTCGGCGCAGGTGGGGGCAGTCAGTCGTTCACTGTGGATGTTAAAATAGAGGCCTGTCGTGTTGTTCTGTTATCTGTCACAGATGTTGCTCCGATAAGAATCTGTCAAATCTACTGGTGCTTTTTTCTTCCTTCTGTTGCACTCTCGAGGTCACATGGCCACTCATTTGCTCGCTTTTTATAGAAATGAGGGTGAGTCACAGCGGCCAGCATAGGCACAGACCTGCTTGTGTCCACTTGCTTTCCATTTTATCAGCCGTTTCTAATTTAAGCTAACATCGATTATAGCCACAAAGCTATATGTTGGTTCATTGCGAATAGGTTTTAGACCTGTAGATCTCATGACTAGAGCGATCTGGATGGGTGTTTGGTCAGTATGTGGCAGAGGAGTGAGTAAGTTTCATAGGTCAGCTGTCATTCTCAGTCGCAATCACAAGGCCTCAACTTGTGTTCTCGCTTTTGTGATAGTGTGTGAAGACCAATGAACTAATATAATTTTGCTCTGGAAATGGACATACTGTGTGTGTGTGTGTGAGAGTGTGTGTGGGTGTGTTGCCTGGTTTAGCTAGGTTTTCTACATCCTTCTGCCTTTCTCTCAACATACACACACATTCCTAGAAGAGAGAAGTGGCGAAATCCCCTCTTTGTAACGTTGCTCCATAGTAGGTCATGATGAGGCTGAGCTCACACAGTGCATTTGTATGTTTTTTTGTGTGTTTCTGTTTGTTTGTGACACATTTAATTCATACCGTTTGCACAACATAACCCTTAAAACCCACACCATAATGCAAGACACACCAACAACTCTTTGGTCTGGATAGTTGACTAGTAAGCTACTTGATTATTGCGTTTGACTAGTTATCTATATTTTTCCTTACTTCTTTGAGAATGTTTAGTGTACTAATGAGTTTGTTAGCACAGGAAACCCCTCTCAGAGAAGAACATCTGTAAATTCATTTAATTTCCTTTAAAGCGCCGCTAAAAATGTTAAAGGGGCCATGAACTGCATTTTCTTTTTAATTTGATAAAGTTCTCTGAGGTCTACTTATAATGTTAGTAAGATTTTTATATAAAAAACAAACATAATTATTAGTAATAGGCTATTTTAGATTTGATTTCTGACGTATTTTAAGAAATGCATTTGCGATGCAATGCAACAACAGTCACGTCCGGTGTAGATGCAGTTTTAAGATCACAAGTAACCTTTGATCATCTTCTGAAGAGGTGGTCTTTTGTCACACCATTACATCATACTGAGACAAATCCAGAATGAAATGTCTCATTTAGGCAGCTTGGTGTCAATAAAATCTGTTTTTGGACTAACAAGCTAGTTTTGAGTTCTGAAACTTACAGGATGGTTTTCTACTACAATGACCTCTTAGATTTCAAGAGATCAAGGGAAATGTTATTTCTCAATTCATGACCCCTTTTAAAGTATACATTTGTATACAGTTTTTTGTAGCTTTCTCACGTCTCGCCTTTTATGCAGCATCTCTCATGACTCTCACGTGATAACACTTTTTTAAAATAAGTTTCTGAAGTTCATCCTGAGAATGATCCATATGAATATGAATATGAGAATATGTCCTGTGTGAATGCCCCCGAACAAACTGCCTGGTGGACATGACCCTAAACTTGAGCAAAAAAATATGCAGGGCTTCTTTAAGACTAACAGGTCAAATTAATAATTTATTAGTAGTTTTGTGCTCTTTATATGTATTGCACCTTAAATGGATTAAAATAAGTCTATATGCATTTGCATTTGAAAGCATGACTCTGCTTCTTTACATCTTCCAGTGAAACAAAATGTCATATCGGGGGGAATTTTTGTGATAGGAACTCATAGTCATAGTAATTAATCTCTAGTGATTTTAGTAATCTTAGTCTTAGTAATGTCTTTTATTTGAGACCATGGTTGTCCTAATATTCACTTTTCACTAGTCAGTGCCAATATCATTAAAATTTCATGACTCTTGATAATACCTATTTCAAAAATGTGAATGTGCTTTTGAACTGTAGTAACACCTGGGTAGTGTGGAAACAACTCTCCAGTCGCTCAGTGATCCGGCCTTTTAATCTGCACCAGAATGTGAATAATCTGTTAATAACATCAGCTTGTTTTATGATTAACATTTAGTAATCCAACCGAGCAGGCAAAGCACAAAGATTTCTGTGTCCTTAAGGTACACTGGCTTATAACCAGCAGGTCTATAAACCACATAGGCCACCTGTGTTTGTACTGCTCTATTTTGAGTAAAAATTACTCTTACTCTTAGTCCACTCACCAAAAAGCCCAACATACATAGACAAATTCAAAGGAAAATGTTCAACTAATTACCTTTCTGTTTGAAATTGACTCATGTCAATCTCAGTTTTACTGTAAAGTTTTTTTTTTGTCCATTCAGTCTGGACTTAAAGGTCTCCCTTCCGTAGGACCGTGACTCACAGTTGTTTTTGGTCTCTACGGCCATTATTTCGGGCCGAGAATGTCTTCGTTATAGTGAGACACATATAGGTAATTTTACATAAAAAGCAAACAGGCGGAAGTCCAAATGGAAAGTGAGTGAGTGAGAGAGATGTTGTGGTGGCTGATGGCCATGATCTGTTGTGGACTTTTTGAGCAGAGTCAGATCCAACGGGAGTTTATTTATGGCACTTTGCTCCGGTTTTGTGCTTGTTATGAGGTGTGGCCCGCCGAGCCGGTTCTGCTCTGACATCTGGTGTCCGGCTTGTGCCAGGATGGTATGACAGAACCTTAGTGGGCCGGGTACCATGCCCAGCCCACCCTCCCCTTATCAGCCGGCTCTGGCCCTGTAACATATGTCCCCTCCTCCCTTACTCAGATAGCGGCCCTTGTTAATTAACCCAACAGGAGTGTTGGCGTGGTGCACTCCAAAATGGGATTCAATGTGAACGTGCATGAAGGAAGACACGCCCCTTCACCTTTTCTTTCACACCTCACACACCTCTCGGCGTCTTCTTGGCATGCCAACTCATTGTGACATTCACCGGTGAAAGAAAAAAGACCATGGAAGCCCTTCCGCTTTCCGAAAAAAGGCTCATCCCTCTCACAATGCTTCCTGTCACAATGCTCGGCTTATTCATTGAGGGAACAATTGGCTCTCAGTGCTGGGCTTCAAATCCAGGATTTAAAGTGAATTTTAGTGAAACTTTCTAATGACACTCAAAAATGAATGCATGGGAGGCTATTGGAGCTAATTAGACAGACTCTTCTCCCAATTACTGAAACATTAAGATGACATACTGTTCATTCAGGATTACTTTAATTGGTACAATTATTGTAATTTCAGTCGCAATTACGTGGGGAGATAAAAGTGCCTTCTGAAGCACATTTATGTGATTTCCTTTGTGCGAATATCCTAATAAGCCTTTAAGTAATTCTTCTCAAAAGCACACGGCTTCCTTTATTCTGCTCTTTTGATCCCCTTTGGCTTTGAGTTTGGACTTCTCACTTTTCTGTGAATTTGTAATTTTGTCACGTACCAGTCTTGTCTCTAGCATCTCGATGTGTTTTCTCCTCCACCTTTGGAGGGAAGCTATTGTCTGTGAACCTGATCCTTCAAGAGCTCTTTGGTGGAAGAGGTAAACTTAGTAATTTAAAAAGGGCAGACATTATTTGCCCAAAGGCCCTATAAATGATAAGGCTGTTGAAAGCCCCATCTATTCCCTAAAGGAGAGAAGCCCAATCTAAGATAGGGAGTGCATTTATTGGGTGCACAAAGTGACCTCCAGATGGATGAGATGAGTTTGAAACTGGGGAAGAGGTTGTGGGTTGAACAGTGGGATTTTAAGTCGCTTTTTGGATCGTTCCTGTGATGATGTGTGGGTCTGTGGAGTTTGGTCAATTTTCATGGCCATTGTTCTGAATAAAAGAAAGGCTATCAAGCTGGCTCACTTCAAGGCTAATTATTTATCCATTTATCCATTACTCAGTAACCTGTCACTGTTGTGGCTAAGACTGAAATTTATGTGTGATGTAACTATAAGGTAGAGGCAGGATAAAGGGTTTTGCTTGGCCTACTTGAAGACTAAAGACCACAAGATCTTGATCAGTTAATCACTGATATTTACGCTAAGCAAGATTAGTATGCTCTAAATGGTTCCTTGCTGCTTTTTATGATATGAACTTTGATATGAGCAACTGAAACTCAGGTTAGCTGTTTTTTTAGTCTTTTTTTACCTTTATTTTTACAGGCAAGTCATTAAGAACAGGTTCTTATTTGCAATGGCGGCCTGACAAGTGGAATAACCACTTAGGGAAAGGGAAATAGGGCTAAAATAAATACATACAGGTTAGCAATTACATAAATACAATTTAAACATCAAACATAATCATCAATCTATTTGCTGTTAAATAAAAATAAATAAATATGTAGAGAAGCAACTGCATATGTCCGTGAACAAGTATGATATACTACTGTAGTTTTGAAGGATGAAATTGAAATGAGTTTATCCAGTTTGAGAATACCCACACACACACACACACTGTGAACACACACCTGGAGCAGTGGGCAGCCATTTATGCTGCGGCGCCCGGGGAGCAGTTGGGGGTTCAATGCCTTGCTCAAGGGCACCTAAGTCATGGTATTGAAGGTGGAGAGAGCACTGTACATGCACTCCCCCCACCCACAATTCCTGCCGGCCCGAGACTCGAACTCACAACCCTTCGATTGCGAGTCCAACTCTTTAACCATTAGGCCACGACTTCCCCAAAGCGGACTTTATCCAAAGTGACTTACAATTGCTATATATGTCAGAGGTCACACGCATCTGGAGCAGCTAGGGGAAGGTCTTGCCCAGAGACACATTGGTGTCTCACAGTGGATTCAAACTTGGGTCTCTCACACCAAAGGCATGTCTCTTATCCACTGCACCAACACCACCCCTGGACCCTCCACCACCCCTCTTATCCACTGCGCCAACACCTAATGGACCCTCCAGTTACTGCAGTCAATTCCATGAACTGTGCAGAAGACAAACACAGAAGAGTCAAAAAGTATATGTTTGGAAAGATGTTTTTACCCTTTGATCAGATTATGATTAATTGTAGGGATGTGTTCTAGATGTTAGACATCCCTTGGTATGTATAAAAATAGAAAGCCTTCCCTTTGGTCTGGCTACTGTGTCTATCTAATCAATCTATTTTGGGCAAAGTTCCTTTCTAAGCTTTACCTGCCAGTAACCAACATCATTAGACTTAGATCTATAAATATCTATTGTTTTCCAGAATAATTGTGTTCCACTGATTCCCAGGGGTAGTGCTCAGCTTTCATCAATGGGGGGGGGGGGGGGGGGGGTGGGGGGGTGGGGGGGGGAATCCCATGGAAGTTCATTAGAGTTTTTATGCTTCTGGGCAAGATGCTTTTGCTTACAGATGGGTTTACTCATTTCTCAAAGTTTGGCTGTCAGTTGGGAGGTTTATCTGGGTTCTTAGACTTCTAAGTTCATCTCAGGCTTATGTATGTGTCAATTACAACTCACTGCTAGAGATAAAAATTGACAAAGATGTTGAACTAATTGGAATGTGGATACAACTTCTTGGAGTGAAAATCCAAGATCAATTCACCACTCCTAAGATGCAATAATATAGAAGCAAACTCCACATCTCAGGCCACCAGTCCTGCCTCTTTTAGCACTTCACTAACCCTAACCCACCTTTCATACAAAACACTATGACTAGTGATGACGACTGTTGTTCTTTTCATGGTGGGCATGTTGATTCTCATTATGGAGCTCAGAAAAGAAATGTGTGTTGGCATTACACGTCTTTGGGCCCCTTATGGAGGGCAGGGTTGCATCGCCGTGTTTGAGCCTCATTGAGCGTCATCAAACTGTCCACACAAGGGTGGCTGTAAGCAAAGTCAAGTGCCACATTCAGCACCCGGTCAAAGGGGAAAATAGTGGGAGAATTATACTCTTTCCCATCAGCTGCTGTGTGTGGGAGTCTTTGAAAAAGAAGAAGAGGGGGAAGAAAAAAAGAGCTAAGGCAGCTTTGGGATCGATTAGCATTTGGATAAACCCAATGAGAAACCTCTCAAGTTGCCAACATTTAAGGCAGCCACTCCACTAGCCGAACGACGCAACACAGCCCGATCAATAGCAGTATTGTTTGAGATGCCTTTGGTATTCTTGATGTGCTTTTATCTTTGTGTGCACTCTTTAAAACGCGAAGTATCTTAAATGGCAGAGCTTAATTTCCCTTACTCCCAGTGCTTCCATGACAGATGAATGATAGCACTTTTTTCCTTTGCAATTTTCTCCCGTAGCAAGAGCATGAATGTCAAAAGTAATTGCTAAACAAATCACTTGATGTCAATCCAACTTCTTCTCCCACCAGCTTCAAAAGCTCAATTTTTTCTGGTGGAAGAATTACATCAGCCTCAGTTGATTATAAATAGTATTCTTAGAATGCTGTAACAGAAGATGTGTACAGCTGGGGAAAGATTAGCCTTCTCTTGGCCATGGCCTGATGTTTGTGTCTCTTTATGAATAGTTGAATACAGATACTAGAAATAGTGGGTTTAGGGTGGAATTAGCTTGCTTCACTGCCTTGTGTCTCATAAAATTTTCTGTAACTGCTCATATCACATCCATATCCATATCGTTGCTGTTCTTTTTTTGTTCACTTTTGCCAATTTAGAATTTTTACCGTAGACTGAATGTGCTGTCTGCTGTTTAAATTGTGCATCAAAATGACCAATAAAAAGGTCGTTAATCAAGTTGACCATTTAACAGCTATCTTCACTGGCCTTGAATCACACACCTCTCAGTCTTATGTTTTTAAGAGCATCTTCAAAAATCTGTTAGTAGAGTAAGTGTATTTTGTATATTGATGATTTTTTTTGATTATGTTTTTTTGTCTTTATTCATTCTTTCAATTCATTTATTAAATAATAAAAAGTTGGTTGATATTATTTTTGGAATATTTTGAAATGAAATTACTTGAATTGATCTCATCCACCTCTGTATCTTCACATCATTTTAAAGAGGTCATGAACTGCCTTTTTATTATTCTGTACTGTTCTCTGAGGTTCACTTATAACATTATTTTTACATCAGAAAATATTAATCACATTTTAGAAGTAATAGGCTACTTTCTGTCCTGTTTTGACCCCCCTCATCAGAACGCTCTTTAAATAGGTGTGGCAGATTGTAGACATGGAAACGCCCACTCGTATGATTGGCCAACAGTTGTGAGATGGTCCTCACTGCAGAACACAAGATCCAGGGGGCGTGGTTGTATCCAGATCCAGATCCAACTCCTCCCACCCTACATATACCTAAACCTACCCGTCTGCACCCCCTGATCCCTAAACCCACCCATCTCCACCCCTAAACCTACCAATCACCCGCCAAACCTACCCATCTCCACCCCTAGATCCAACCACTCTCCCTGGATCTTGTGTTCTGCAGTGAGGGGCTTCTGACAGTAGTGTATGTTTGACAGTGTAGACCTGTGTTTGCCTCTTTAGTTATTTACACAACATGTACGAATCAGTGGGCGGGGCTAAACAGGCAGTGATGTAGAAGCAGGCACTGATGATCGTCTTCACACTATTACATCATAAAGTGGCTCATTCCACAACCTGTTGTTTTGTCAGCTTGGCTTCAATAGAAGCTGTTTGTAGACTAACGGGAAAGTTTTGAGTTCTGCAACTTACAGGATGTTTTTATAGTACAATGACCACTTACATGTCAAAAGATCAAGGGGATTTTGATTTCTCAGTTCGTGAGCCCTTTAATAAAACAGCAAAATGATCAGAAAAAAACCCAGCCTGACTAATACAAAAGGCTGAAATAAAGACGTAGGGACCCAGCACATTGATTTGTGTTGTGTAAAAAAATGGTCCAGTTTGGCTAAGAGTGAAAATTCCCCTGTAGGCCTGCAGATGTGTCTCCTCCTCCTCGTCTGGTTAGTCTTGTTTTAGCCAGTCATTGGAATGACAGCGTCAGTTTTTATGGACACCTCGGATGTTTTAGTCTGGGTGTTGTGTTTAGACGAAGCCTGTGTCGGGCTGTTTGTGCTGTCACACTTCACGCCAGATTGAATACAGCAGTTTTCTCATGAACTGCTCCCTGCACACTATTGAATGTATGTTTTGATTTTTTTATTCTAAATACAAGTCGTTGACAAACATCTCTATTTAGAATTACATGATTATAAACCTTTCATTATGGATGTCCAATATAAAGTTACTACTAAAATTGTGGTGCGATTTGTGCTGTTGTTACAGCTTTGAAAACAGCCATATATCGGGTTTCATATATAAATATATATATATATATATATATATATATATATATATATATATATATATATATATGTATATGTGTGTGTGTGTGTGTGTGTGTTACACTGATTTCATGTTCTGCTATTGTTTTAGGAAAGGTTTCAAAAATTATTTAGAAGTATTATATGTAATGGTCTTTAAAATAACTCTATTACAATTAAATACACAAATCTTATATTAAAAATATCATGGTATTATTATTGTATGTAGTAGTAGTATTTTTATTATTTAATGTTATTTATAATAATTAAACTTTATTCATGTTAAAAAATTATTAATGAAACACAAATGATTGCACTTGTTATTATTTAAACTGAATTTATATTTCATTTGTTAATATTTAATTTGTATAATTGTATTATATTATTATTATTATTATTATTATTATTATTAATAAATGTTTAATAATAATAATAATAATAAATTTAATTATTATGAATTATTAAGTTAATTATTTAAGTTAATTTGTCTTAAGTTAATTTTTATTTAAGTTAATTATTTAAGTTAATTTTATCTTTTTCTTCTTCTGAAGTCTGTAAAATTCAAACATCTTTTCCAAATAAATTTCTAAACAAACTGTGGTTTATCACTTATCGTGTCAGTCAGGCAGTCTCATCCCATCTTAGCAATATGGAACAAACACTGTTAATTCATAGATCATTAATCGAATATGTCTGCGCATACTTGGCTACAAAGGATTGTATAATATTTTTAGATCCTTCTTAAATGTTCTTCCTTCTCTATAGCAGTTTCCTTTAAAGCAGAGGCTGTGGAAAGTGTGTGTGTGTCTTGTGACAGAGGAAGTTGGTTCTCTAGAGAGGCTCTTGTCACTGGCTCCTGTTCGTCTGTGAGCATGCTCACACACACATACAAATAAACAAGCCCAGCTGGATTTCGGAAGAGACACAATCTGCCCAGTTCTGCCTAATCCAGTGCGTGGGAAATGAACCAGACCTCTCTCACCAGCACTCGTCTCTCTTGTTCAGCCTTTCTTAAAGTGATACTTCTGCGTGTGTGTGTGTGGAACAGACCAGCAGGCATGTGTTTGCGCTCAAGTTTGATCTTTATGTTGGTCACGTCCTTGAGCTCCACCCTAAGTGCAAGACCTCTACCTAATGTCCATCATGCGGAAGGTCAGCTGACTGTTAGCGCAGCATCCTACTCTGACCCGTTGACACACAGGCCTGCTGTAGCACAGTGTGGGCCTTTGTACGGTGACTTCAACATCTGTTCTCACACCCAGCCACTCACTCGCCCTCCAACACACACACTTCACATCTGAAAATGTGATTCATTTGGTGACCATCGCTATTTATAAAGCCAGCAGAGAATGATGGGACCAAAGCAATTAACTTAAATGGTCTTTTAAACTTAAACCATTTGGAACATGATATTTTAACATGCCATCCAGGTCATATTGACCGTAACGCTGTGTCCTAACCGGCAACAAGCATTTGTTTTGGTCAAAACAGACTGTGTAATACAATAAAATCTTATTGTGAAATCTTGGTCAAATTGAAAAGTTATTTTGAAAAGTTCCACATTTAAATTCAGTTTGTTAATTATTATTATTATTTTTTTTTTATAAACCATTTTCATTCAGAAATTGCTTGTGAATTTATAAAATAATTATAAAGGAAACCAAAATGATCAAAATAACATCACTGTCTCTATCAGCAAAACTGTATACTTGGTATATTAGATCTCCTTAATGATACCCCCAATAAGATCACTTATGAATGATTTCATGTGTCATGTGCCACTATTTTCATACTGTACATAGAAGTATCAAGGTCATAATTATTTTTATGATGTTTTCTTGTGAAATTTGATGGATTTATTATTTTTATTTAGTTTTTGTTTTGGTTAATTTGAGGTTTTCTTGTTTCAGCTTATTTTGTTTTATGCATGCATATATGTATTTATTTATAGAATTCCACGTAATAATGAATTTGTGGCCATTTGAATATTATTTCAGTTCATTAGTTTTCTATTTGAAAACTATAATAGTTTTCTATTTGTTGTGTTACTGTTGTTACTGTTAACAAAAAAAAAAAAAAATTTTCAGTAGATTGAAATCAGTAATTGAATTAAGAATAAAATTAAATCTAAACATTACTAAAACTAAAATTTTGAATTGAATTAAAGCTGTATTGAAATATTGTAAATAATTAAAAAATAAAAAGCTAATTTGCCCGAAATTACCAAAACTTAAAGTAATGTAGACATATAGAAATAAAAGCTAATTCAAAATATTAATAAATACTATAATAGTGTAAATAATACATAAGTAGTACTGGATTTAACAATGATAACACTGATATTTTCTCATAATCTCGGCTGGATCATCCATATTTGATGTTTATTATACATGAGGAGTGGAGTTTTGGTCCAGTGAGCTCTCGGTTTGGGCTGGAAATGCAGAAATAGAAACCAAACATACCTACACGATATAGAGTGCCTTTGTAGTATCTGGTAAGGATGCAGTGTAAATAGTTGTGCCATATCAGGTCAGAGGTCATTTGACGAACTGAGTGTTTCAGACGCTCCCTCCAGGTGTGTATCGTCTCACATTTAGATATCAGTGTTTGTTTACACTGCCTCACCACCTCAGTTTAGCAACAGGTCATCTGAGTGTCACTGTGTCATCTCTCTCCTGCCCAGTTTAAAAGGCTAAAATCAGATTAGTTAAACCGGTGGTATGGGACAGGGCCAAGCACTGAGCTCACCGGCTCCATCAGTATGGAAAAAAGGACTTATTGTGCCCTCATACCGACCAATAAGAAGATTCAGCAGAGAGCAGAGAGACAGAGGCATGTGTTGGGGGCAGATAAGAAGATAGATGAAGAAAAATGGGTTCTGCATAGTGTCTGGGTTTAGCAGAAACAAATCTTCAGATTTATTTGATATGACTTTCCACACTCCGTAAGATAAATTGCAATGGAAAGGCATTTTTCTGAAAGCGCCTGACATCGTGTGGCAGAAATAACTGCAGTTACCACATATACGCTCAAAAAGTTGGGCTAAGAGTGTGGGCTTGAGACTAGTAAGCCAATTTAGAGTAGATTTACATGTTATTGATGATAATTAATACTAAATACTAGGGGTGACCCCAAATAGTCGAGCCTAAATCAACTACCAAACTAACAGTTGATTATTCGTGGGCTGTTATGATTATGCCATTTTGACTATATGGGGGAGCTCAAATGTCTGATTTCACATAGAACTTGCGTTTTTTTTCCAATAAATTAATATGCAGCCTATTATGATAAAGCTGTAAGAATCTGAAAAGAAAGAAGCTTCAAATAAATATTTTAAAGTGCGTGAATAAATCCAACCATCTTAGTCGGGGACTAATTTAATACATAATAAAGCAATCTGACCATAAATCAGCCTATCAATCAGTCAGTCTGCATCAATGTCAGAAATGTCCTTTTTATGAACCCCCGATGTTTATAACCTGAAAGGCATTTTGCCTTATGAAATAATTTGTATAAAATTTGATTGACAATATCTTATTTACTTATTTAGCATTCTTTTAACCTTCTTTTGCTGCTCATGTGACCATCAAAAAAGTACTAAATGTGATAAATGTACTCAATTATATTTATGAATAGTTATGGTCATTTACATGTTATCTGCTAACCACTTTTTGAGCACCTGAAAATTAAATTTCCAACTATTTCCATGCTTTGGAGCAAAGACTTGGCAGATTATTGCTGACAAGAAAAAAAAAGGTGTACAAAATTGTTATAGAAGTTTAAGTTTAAGTTTATTATTACGAAAAATGCACAAAAATAGTAGATTTAACTTTACAAAATATTTATTTTCCAAAATATGTTTACTGTTAAACTATGTAAAAATAAAAGCCACACGTCTAAACAAGTTGTATTCAATATTCGAGGTTGATACGTTAAAAGATGAGTTTTCAGTAAGATTTTGTTTGGGTGTAATACCAAACATTTCCATTAGATGATTTTTGCTTCCCATTCATTTCCAATGCGGTCCAATTTTTGACCGCGAACAATACAAGTGTGACTGTTTTTTTCAGGACCATTTACCTTTTAGAATCATGTCCAGAATTTTTTCTTTTTTTTTTTGGTGTGTTTACATAGCAAGTAAAAAAAAAACAAAAAAACAGAGGGTTAAAAAATAAAATAAAAAAATCAACAGGTTTTGAGGCTAAAATTAAAAATGTGACGGAATAAAATGGAAATAAATGTACCATACATTTATTTCCATTTTATTCCGTCACATTTTTAATTTTAGCCTCAAAACCTGTTGATTTTTTTATTTTATTTTTTTAACTAGTCTACCTTTGCAGTTTCTGTATATAAATTGTCACTATCTCATTGCAGGATTTCTAAAAACATTCCCACCACTAAAGATGTGGAGCCTCTGTTGGAGATTGATGGAGATATTCGTAGTTTTGAGGTGTTTCTTTCATCGCACACCCCTGTTCTTACCGCTCATGATGTGGAGATGTTCCTGCCTTGTACTGTCAACCTGGATCCCAAACTAAGGGAGATCATTGCAGGTACAGACCAACACAAACACGTTTGTCTAACTATAAATAAGAAAGACATTGTTTTTATATACAGCTAGAATTATAGATTCATTAATTTTAATTGTTTTTCTTTTTTTAGATTTAACTGTTTGTATCACTAAATATTGATAAGTAAATGCACACACAATGCTAAATATATTGCTGTGTATTTCTCTAAATCATTGCAATAATAGAGATCAAATCTCATCACATGATAATGGTCAGCTGCGCCGTGCTTTGAGACCGCATACGTTGCTTGGTGCAATGTAACAATTGACTGTGAAATAAAGGTTCCTTTGTGAACGCAGGGAGATGAAATGAAACCTCACTGAAGCTCGATGAGCTGCTCATTTTCTGAGTCACCCAGCCAGTCTTATTTGGTCTGCCTGGGTGACTCAGAATTATTATTTCCAACCAAACAAATTCTGACGTATGTTTCAGCCCCTGAGACTTTGACGCTAAAGCAAACGTGGATTTCATTGGGAGCCACGTTTATTTCTTCCAGGTGCGTTTGCGATTTCTGTTGGGAAACTGTTTTTCTAAGGGAATCAAACCACAAAGGCCTTTCTTTTCTCACATGTAACTTACTATAAATGCTTCATTTGGCTGAAGTCGACTGTGAGTGGGAGGATTTGAATGCCTTTAAAGTGCTGGCCAAGATTTGGATTTAACTTTCTCCTGCTCTCTCTCTCTCTGTGTCTTTTTCCCTCCTCCCTTCAGATGTACGAGATGCACGAGAGCAGATGCACCTTGGAGGAGTCAGCTATCCCACACTGCCCCTGCAAGATGCTTCGGTGCGGCCCCACTCTACATTTGGGCAGCAGTCTTTGGCCTGTTCTCCCACAGGCTCTTTGGCCCCTGCTGCAGTGCTGCCGGCCGCTCAACCCCACAGCAGCTACTTTAGTGGGCTCACTGGACCCCAACACCCCTTCTACAACCGGGTGAGACATCACAAGAGACATTGCTTACTGTGTTCAGGCAAAATGGACCTGTGTCCGTGGAGATACTGAAACATACCTAGGATAAGTATATTGTAAAATAGGTGCAGGAACAAAACCGTCATTTTTGCATGTAAAAAAAAAAAAACAATTTCCAAATGAATCTTGATACTGAGTAGTTTCATATTATTGTTTTTGTTGTTGTTGTGGTATTATTAATAATAATAATAACAATAATACTTCATAAAATATTGTTTTACCTTTATTAATAATAATCTTATTATTATTATTATTATTATTATTATTATTAGTTTTAATTATATTTTATATTTTATCATGTTCAGCTTAATAATAATAACGATGATAATGTTAATAATAATATAACAATACAAATAACAACAATAATACTACTACTAATAATGATATTTCATAAAATGATCATAATAATATTAATAATTATTATTAGTAGTAGTAGTAGTAGTAAGTAGCAGAAATTAAAATATATATAATAATAATAATCTTACTACTTCTATTAATAATATTTGTTTTAATAATCATATTTTATATTTGATCATATTCAGCTTAATCATCATCATCATTTAATGATCAGTCTTTTCTACCTATTAAAGGATGATTATTATGATTATACTGAATATTTTGTAATATACAATAATTACAATTATTGTAGTAGTAGTAGTAGTAGTAGTAGTAGTAGTAAGACTAATGATAATAATAAGAATTGTACCACTGCCACTAATAATAATGATATTAATAATTTGTGAAATATTTCATATATATAGCCCAACCCTGGTATATCATCATGTATGTTTATTGGCTGTTATGTATGTTTGACCTTTCACTGAATGCCTAATGTGGCACTGCCCCTCATTCATCAGATTCCTGAGTATTTGTCTGCTCTCTCCACCTCTGTAGCCTTACTTCCCTCATCATGTTTATCAGCTGCCCCGACATTACCCTGGAAACCCCCCTCACGCCCCCTCACGCCCTGCTACTAAACTCCATAAGGACCCCAGTCTGGGACTAGTAAGTACATAACTAAACGCATCAGTGTCGCTGCAGCCAGACACACATTTTAGTGACTATAGCCTATATGGGCGTAATAATGTTTTTATGTGTCATGATACTAAATGTATATCTGTTTTAAGTTCCTTGTGACAAACAGCCTTTGGCTTGTATGCTATAACTTTGCACGCTAAACTCACAGAGCAGTTTTGTGGTTCTGTAGCACTTTCCTTGACAAATTTATATAAAATGTTTTTAGTTTTCAACAACCTTTTTCCTTTCCTCCTTACGTAGTCTTAAAGGTATAACGCAGCAGTTTGATTTTGTGTACATACAGTACATATAAACCTTTATGATTGACTAACATTTTTGCATGGCAAAGTAGTAATAATATCTGCCAGTTTACAGTCTAGCTCGTATTTTAATATTTAATGGTTATGACATTATAACCATGTGATTTCTGGCTAGTTAGAATCTGTCTACATTTCTAAAAGAGCCTAAAAACTCTTGTTTTCAATAACATTTCCCATTAAAGGCCTGATGAAGTTTCTAGTATTCAGAAGTTACAGGAAAACCCCCATAATTCCTGCCAGTCTCTATGTTGGTCCTCTCCCCTGTCCATACTGAAGGTGTGTGTCCTGTAACTGTCTTTCATCCTCTGGTTCTCCCTCCATCAGGATGTAATCAGAGAGGACTCCAGCGAGGGTCTTCCCTCTCCTATATCTCCCGCTATGGTAACTTTAGCAGTGTGTATGTCTGTGTTTATATCTGTGCATAAAAGATGCAGTAGTGCCTTTTATTGCCTGCAGACACACACATATACACTCGTGATCATGTTACACTTATATAGCTGACCAGTCTCTGCCTGCGCTGCTTAAACCCTAAAGCTTCATCTTGACTTTTGAATGCGTATTTGACCTTGAAACAGAATTAAGTGTATTGAAAGTATCAGCAAAATCAATTAGTAAACCAATCAAGTGGTGCATCTCATTGAAGCAGCAGGATTGGTGATGCTCATTACAAGAGGTCATTTTAATGTTATCGCTGGTAACTGATGAAACAACACAGATATGAATTCATCCATTCCACTATAAAACTGTAAATGAAAAGTTTTTAGTTTTCGATATTTAAACTGAATTTTAAATCTCACATCTTTTTAGTAGGCATTTTGACCTTACTAAGGTTTTGAAAGAAATTAATTTTTTTTTTGTGCAAAGATAAAACTGATCAAAACTGACAGTAAAGGCTTACATTGTTACATAAATAAATCCTTATATATATATATATCAAAGAATCCTGACAAAACATTTTCCACAAATATATTAAGCTGCACAATATGGATATTCAATATGGATTCTTCGATATGGATATTAATAATTAATGTTTCGGCTTTGCCATCACAGGAATAAAATATATTTAAACTGAAAGCAGTTATTTTAAATTGTAATAATGTTTCACAATATTACTGTTTTTACTGTATTTTTGATTAAATAAATACAACCATGGCGAGAATAAGTGATTTGAAAAAATCATACCAACCCCAAACATTTGAACAGTAGTATATTTTGAATGATTTCAAACTAGATTTCTGAATCAAATGAACATTTATTTTAATCAGTATTCACCTAATTCAGTACAAACTTTTTTTAAACGGAAAATGTGCAATATTCATTGACTGGGGGCTGTTGGAAAGATATTTCTGTTGTCATATCGGATGCCAGTAATCTCAAAATGGCCAAATGTCATAAATCATAATTATCTCAGATTAGACCGTTACTGATGCTAATTGATGCTCACTTACTTTACTTATCATCCCTAAAACCACTATTTACACATCTCTCAGCACCTCCAGCATATTCTCCTTTCCTGCACCTCTGTCCTTCTTCTGCTGCTGATTTCTCTCCTAATATTCTGCCCTCCTTCCTTCAGCTCTGTTGTGTTGCTCTTTCATGCCTCTGTCATTTGATGCGCTCTCTGGTCTGTCTTGTTCTGCGTGGTGTGAACGGCTGCTGCTATCTGAGGCTGGCTGGATTAGCATCAGCAGTGCTGGGACGGTGCTCTGAATGAGGCCGCTCTTATCAGCACAGTGAGCCTCTTCCTTCAGCGAACATGTCTGTTTCCTCTTCCCCGGCCTCTCACGCTAATTACACTCTTATCGTCCAGCTCTAACACTCGCCCATCAGGGTGGGGCCGTTTTGGAATGAAACAACTTCTTCTCTGCATGGAGTCGTCAAAAGTCCTTTCAGTTTGTCCTCTTCTCGTTCTGTGTGTCTTTTCTGTTCGATGCCAGTCCATCCTTTCTGCGAAATGTTGTTCGTTTCATTCTTTTCAACTCTGTTTGTTTGGCTTAGTCAGATCAGTACTGTGAAAGCCGTGCAGGTTGGATGCTGTGAGTCTGTTATAAATAATGATATTGTGTGTACATTTGATTGATTGCCGATTGAAGCATGTGACCTAATCCCTCCTTTCCTCTCGTCCTCTCTCCTGTTCTCAATCCCAGAATAAATCTCAGCCCTTCAGAATGAAGCAGGTACAAACATTTAAACCCTTCAGTTTTCGTATATTAACTGTGTTATTTTTAGGGCTTCTGCTCATTTTGGCTTGTTTCACTTAAAACAAAATGAACAGCCAGTTCTGTT
Organism: Carassius carassius; assembly: GCF_963082965.1. Taxonomy (NCBI): domain Eukaryota; kingdom Metazoa; phylum Chordata; class Actinopteri; order Cypriniformes; family Cyprinidae; genus Carassius; species Carassius carassius. The sequence goes on along the minus strand of NC_081785.1, from coordinate 16,994,103 downwards.
ATTGTGAAATTTCTGTTCAGATACACTGTGGCCAAAAGTATGTGAACAACCGAACAACACATGCTGTTCAGCTCCAGATAGGACATAATAACTTCCATGCAACCTGAGCACTATATTTGAAGTCTTCTGAAGCCATATGATGATTTATGTGAAGGACAGTTTGAAATTTAAACTATTTCTGACTTAAAATGCCTCAATTATTGTTCTCTATTATATAGTTTAATATTAATGTCAGCTTGTTTGAATCTGAGTGCAAATGAATTTTTATAGAATATTTGCAGTGACTATAGAGAATTTTTATTCAGACGTTTCTCCTGGTTCAATGATTACTTTTTTCATTTTTCATCCAATTAGCTTTCAAGGCACTGGTTTACTTTAATTTTTGGTATGTTTTCTTATAAAACATGCCTGCTGCTGATGAATACAGGACTTAAGCACAAATATTTTAGGTAAAAACAATGGTGTCAAGCTTGGCTGAGAATCCACACCACTCATTTTTGAACAAAGATATATTTTATATTTTTTGGCTGCTCATCACAGTAGTTGTTTCCCAATCAGGCTGACCTAAATATAGATACAAGGCCCAGTCGCCATCATAGGAAGAACAGAGTTTTATAATACTAATGCGGAGGAGTCATTAATGGTGGTAACTCTGGCCCCAAATTATTAAATTAGTGAGCAATTTCATAAGAAAACAAAAATAATTATAACTAAAGTAATGTTATATTGTCACTACAAGGTTGTTGCATTAGATAAGGGGGCTGTCTATAATTTAAATTTTAAAAATAAATGACATCTATGGATCCATGAACCATAATAAAGGGTGGTTTTGCAACAATGCCGTAGAAGAACCATTTCGGGTTCCACAAAGAACCTTTAAGTGAAAAATTCTTAAAATAAATAAAATAATTCTTAGGGTGCCATTCAACATTTAACTTTTTTTTAAATTGATCAATCAAATAAAGAATCTTTTTTCACCATAAAGAACCTTGAAAGGTTCCATGGATGTAAAAGTTTCTTCATGGAACCATAGATGCCAATAAAAAAACCTTTACTTTTAAGAGTGTGGAACCTTTTTATTGCACAAAAGATTTTTTATAGTGAAGAAAAGGTTCAGTTAACAGTTCTTCTGTGGAATCACAGCAAACCCCTGTTTTTGGATCCTTTATTTTTATGAGTGTATGTGATACTGGAAGGTCTAATGAGATCAGGGCACAGGCCAAAGATCAACCCTAACAGCACAGCAAACTGAAATCCAGACCAATTTGAAGATATTGTGGTTCACACTGTCTACACTACACATTAACATTTTACATTAAACATGCATGCAAGTCTTGTAATAATAGCTCCCATACATGCCTTCAACAGACAGAAATTTCCATCATGTATCATGTATTGTTATTTCACCCATAACTGCTCAGTTCCTTATTATGTGATGACATTAGATTACTACTGTGCTTTTTCTTTAGTTACTGCTTTTGCATTGCATGGCTTTGACCGTGCCTCATACCTTGCTATTCCAGAATGCATTATGAACTGATGGAATGAGTAACTAGTTATTGTATGTGTGTGTAGGGCTCTGGTTCTGTGGTTTCTAGTGGATCTCAGGTCCTCCTCGGTTCTCTGAGCATCGATGGCATATGTGAGAAGCTGAAACAGATCCAGGGCCTGGACTCCAGCATGCTGCAGCAGTATATCAGCACAATCAAAAAGGTTTGTTTTGGACAAGTGTCCTGAAAGGACCATTGAAAAGCATGCAGCCCTAAGTACAAAGTCAAATTAGTACAAAACGAAGTACAAATCAACATTTGGCACAAACTATCAAGCCCTAATTTCCTAACGTCTTTTAATTTTATTTATCTATTTGTAATGTTTTTCTATGTGTATGTTTTGTATGTTTTTCAGTTGTTTATTGCTAGAATATAAAACCAGACAATGGGCTTTGAACTGTGTTTGAACGTCCTCATTTTGACAACAGGGCTGCTAACTTTATATAAAATGAATCGAAAATAAAGCAGCTCTTGTTATATTTTATCTTCTGAAAGTTAGTCTCTTAGTCTTATGCCTTATTTTTTTCATGTAAATACAACAATTTCTAATTTAAAAAGAGAAAAACAGGACTGAGACATGGGGTGTGGTAAATTAGTTCATCCCTGTAAATACATGTACATGCATTGGAAAAGAGTGGCTTTATCAGCTCCATGTGGTGCATACAGCGGTTTCACAATGAGACCTTTCTTTCCATTGGACAACATCTGAGGAAAGCAATGACATTTGATGTCATCATTAGACATGCATTAGTCAACCTGCCAGCTGTGCCGCATCAACCTACATACTCAAAAATTTCTATTGTGAACTTTGTTTCAACCTTTGACATACTGCTGAGATCAAATTGATCTAAAGTCTGTTTAATGTCAAATTCTGTCATCCTAAATGTAGGCCAACGTGAACGGCCGGGTTCTGTCTCAGTGCGACCTTGATGAGCTCAAAAAGGAAATGAACATGAACTTTGGAGACTGGCATCTCTTCAGGTCCATGGTAAGACATCAGCTGTTCTTTCCTACACATTCAGATCAGATAATGGTCATCTTTCTGTTTGTGGTTTATAATGTTTAGCGCACAGCTAATCTCTCTATAGTGAAGAAGGCTGGATGGGGTTGAAATAAGGAACACATGTAGCTGTGTTGATCAGATTTCCATTTGCGCTTATACAAACGAATGTTGTGTTGCCAGCAAGCAGGCAGCCATCTGGTCCAAGCTGGCTGCTTTCTGGATTAAGGAGGGTTATTGTCAGTGGGAACTCAGAGTCCACTTGAAGATCTGAATAGCTTGATGTGTACAAGAAAGTAGCATTCTTTAGACTGGAAACAAGTCCAAATTGAACGACTCGAGGCTAGTTGTAATATTGGCGTGCCTCAGAGGTTTCACATAGTTCTATGGCCATTATTTAGCAATATATAGACATTTAGACATTACTATAGAGTAAAAAGAAATATTGACTTATCCCAATCATTTGTAACACTATTCTAATATCGCAGAGACTACCAATGAAAAGTTTGTGGTCGGTAATTTTTATATTTTTTTTTTCAAGAAATGTATTCTTTTATTCAGTAAGGATGCATTAAAAGTGGCAGTAAAGACTTTTATAATGTTACAAAAGATTTATTATTCTATTGAACATTTTATCAAAGAATCCATCAAAATGTATAATGATTTTCTCAAAAATATTAAGCAGCTCCGCCGTTTCAACATGGGTAATTATAAGAAATGTTTCTTGAGCACCCAAGCATCATAATAGAATGATTTCTGAATGATCATGTGACATTGAAAACTGGATTAAAGACTTAAAAATTCAGCTTTGCCATTGCAGGTATAAATGACATTTTAGTATATGTTAGAATACAAAAGAGTTATTTGTAATAAGATTTCACAATATTAGTTTTTACTGTATTTTTGCTCAAATAAACACACTCTGGGCGAGCACTTCTTTAAAAGTGTTTAAAATGCCATGCTTTTAAATAGTAGTGTATCTTTTTCTGGATAGTTGTCATACTATTTGTGTTTTAGAACTCAAGAACACAGGAATACAGTTTCAGTCGGAATTGTACTGGAACAACTCGGTATCCCTATAATGGATGAAATCCGTTCTTGCTGTTGAATCTGTTTAAACATTGCTGTATTTGTGCTGCGTTCATGTGCTGTAGGTTCTAGAGCAGCGTCATGTGGAGAACCAGCTGCTGCATGATGAATTGAGAACGTGCAGCGAGCAGGGCAGCAGTGTGTTGACTCAACTCGAACCCAGCCGACCCACTGAAGCGCCACAAGATGTGCCCGTCAACCCAGAAAACTTCACATACAGCCTCAGCCTAAGCTTCGACGAGCTCAGCGGTGTGGGGCTGGAGGAGCCCGCCAGGCAACACAATGCCCACTGGCTGGTGCGTGGTACTGTTGTGCACACAAACACAAGCACTGAAGTTCAGCCTATAGATAAACACAGGTGCACACCATGAGAAAACGGTGTAATTATATAGAAGCTAACACAAACATATATGCATGCATGAAAAAAGAAGGAAAAGAAATCAGAACTTTTTGTTGTTGTTGTTGTGCCTTTCTAACTAAATATTTTCTTCAGTGTTGTATTTTGTTGCTATAGAGGCAGCTTCTCCTTTTCAGTAGTCTCTCATCTGCATGAAAACAGCGTGTGGTTTACTGGGTGACAAACGAACTGTTTTCTGTCCTGGATGGGCAGAGGAAGTGAAGAGCTGACCACACACGCGCTAGCTTTCTATCACACAGAGATAGCTATTTCTGCACTCATCTGTTAACACTTGACAAGGTGTTGCAACACAAGCAAGAGCTCATAATGGTTTAGATTAGCATTATGGAAGTTGTCGGTGAGCACAGACTATGTGTGCATCTCATTTCAAATAACTCTGCACTATTTTTACACCATTTTGTATCCCAAGTAGTGTGTTCACACTCTATTAAATGGATTATGAGTAGCTGAGTGATGTATTTTAAAAGAAAAGACGGAGTGTGGATGTACAGGAAGGGGAGTGGCTAAACATGCTAAAGTGACTGCAACAGAACTTTCCTAGAAACGGAACACTGTGAATGGTTCTATGTAGTAAAAAGTTCCATTTGAGACAAGTTAGCCCTAAATATACTAATTTAGAACACAGCTAACGGAATAGTTCACGTAAACTCACTGTCATGTTACTGAAACTCTGTATAACTTACTTATTTACTTATTACTTAATATAATTACTTATTCCGAGTCTTCTGAAGCCATGTGATAGTCTTGTATGAGGAACAATCAAAGAAATTCTTGAATAAACATGCCAAGTTTGAACATCTGGAAGTCAAGTGTTAAATTGATTCTTTCTTTAAATCCCTACATCGGTTTATTTATTTTTTATTGAATTGAATTATGTTGAAGGTGATGAAATAAGACTGTGTACCATGAAATAATGGCAAGCGACATTGTAAACAACTGTTTAGTTGACCTCATGGGCTGCATGCAAAACCAAACATATAATATGACATATGAAGCACATATCACACAAAGGTCACTTTCAAACCAAACAGTTTTCTATTGGTCAATACAGCAAATTCACATGACCAATTGAATTCAACGTAAAATTCAGGCCCTCAGGCAAAATTCCTAGATGCATGGAATCCTATTTGAAAACTCAATTTTGCCTGGAAAAATTGGTTTGGATAATCTATTGGTTTAAGTGCTTTGTTGTGTGTTTGCTACCACATCACCTAACATGTTCTCTCACATATTACTGTCTAAATTAATTGACCTGATCTCCTCCTTCAGGCCAACACTTACCGGACGCCAAGCATATCCAGCCTGAACTCTCAGGAATCATCTAACGACATCTGCAAGCTGACCGACAAGCAGCAAGCTGAGTATCGCAGTGCTTACCTGGAGTACATCTCCCACATGTCTCAGCTCGAGGTGTCTGCTTCTGGACGAGAGAGTCCCGCTCAAGTCCTGTCTGGTCAGTTCTTCACAGCCAGCTCTGAGGAGAAGACTAAGGAAGGTGAGCAAGACGGGTGCAAACCCTTCGCCAAAAAGAGCTCCAAAACACCAGACACTATAGAGGACTTCTCCTCTGTCCCAGACGGTGGTCTTCTAGATCCCATTACAGAGGAGGATGAGAAGTCAGAGCATGGGTCCGCCACTAAAATCCCACCCAGATGCAAGACCAAAGGACAGGGACCATCTTACCACAGCATACCGAGCAATGAAGAAGATTCAGGCGATGAGGAGACAGACGCCACCCCGCTGCTGAGAGAGGAACCTTGGGCTGCTGAACCAGGCCTCTTAGCTAAAGGGAAGAGCTTCATCTCAGACATTGCAATGGACAAGAAATCATCTGATTCTGGAGTGAGGTCCAGCAGGAGCTCATCAGACCGCTCGCTGCAAGACGAGGAGAGCGAATCGGCCCATAAGGAGGAGAAGAAAGAAGAAGAGGCCCATCTGATCGAGCTGGTTCTTGAGAGCCCGGTTAAGAAGCGATTCTTACGACATAGGCTGAGTAACCTTCAGGATGAGGCGGTGGCCCGGATGTCCATCTGTTCTGACGCTTTATCTGATAGCAGTAGCCCTGAGGACAGCTGGCCCACGTCAGCTGTGAGCAACCTCAACTGCTCACCTGAAAATACTGCGCTCAACAACAACATCAACAACAGCGCCCAGCAGGAGACGCCCGACCCAACCGACTGCCCCTTTATCATTATACGGCCAGGATCTAGCACCGAAACCACCACGCTGCCCAACCAAAACCTGCGTGGAGTCTACCAGAAGAGGGCCACCGGTCCCGCCACCGATGCTGCTGAGGAACGAGAGAGTTTCCTCTGAGCCTAACACGGTTTCTTTAACTGAAAAAAAAGGTAAATTACTGTAAAAGTCTAACGACTGCAAAGCCTCAGAGAAACTTTTCATTCAGGCATCTTTACTGCACATTGTCTGTGTTGTTAGTTAACACAAATTAAAAATGACCCATTACAGCAAAATCTGTTTCTTAACCCGAATTTCTGACTAGTTTTGCATAAAAGATATTTAAAGGTCCATAAAACAAGAAATCGATGGTTAGAAAAATTGAATTAGTTATATAAAATCATTTAAGCATAACATTTCTGAAGCCTATTATTTAAAACCTAAAATTTATGGTTTACACTTAAAAGCAACTTTTTTTAAGAATTGAAGTACAATTCACTAACATAAGAAAAATCATTAGGAAACACGATGACAAAAACTTTTACAGCTTTATTAGTTTAGGTTAATGTTAATTTTTGCATATACATTTTTAAGGTTTCAAGTTGCATGAATTAACATTAACATATTATAAATGAACATGGATTACAACAATAATCCATAGTATATTCAGAGATTATTATATAATATTAACCTATATTTAAAAAATTGTCATTGTGTTAGATCATTACTGGTTATTGTAACGAATTGAAGCCTATTATAGTGTTACCGAGAGAGAAAAAAAAGATTCACTGAAAACAAGTCTTATTATTTTACACAACCTTGTTCTATCAATATAAGTGTCTTATTTTAAGGACATTTAGATATTTTTAACTGGAAAACAAAACCAAAATACTGTGTAAAAGTGTGAGAAATTTCATTGTTTCTGTTTTTGGAGTGGGTGCTAAAAAGCGATAAATGGAAGCTGTGAAGCCGTTCGTAGTTTCTGATTTGTTTAGTACAAATCCTGTTATTTCATGCTCTGTTGCTAACATTAAAGATCCAGCGTAGGCTGGTCCACAATATTCAAATCCATCAAGTAGAGTGGGGATTTAACCAGAGTTGGTGCTGGTGTTTTTGCTGTGATCGGTGATGTGAAAGCTGTTATTTATTTGTGATTGAATGCCCTGTTCACATTCAGATCATCCTTGTAGTTTGTGTTCTGCCTTGTAGTGTTTTAGATGAGTGAATCTAATTGTGATCAGTGTTACGATAAGAGAAAACAAGAAATTATAGAGGTTTCTGTAAGGTTTGAATTGTGTGTATGAGTATCCTCAATGTTTTTTCACATCAATAAACCTCATTCTTTTCCAATCTTTTGAGAATTTTGAATATTTAAAATAATATTATATTTGAAAATCAAATTAACTTCAAATGTGTCTGATTTTTAAGTAATCTCTGCGAAATTTAAGCTTTGCTAGTGTGTGCTGATGGACTGACCACTAAAATAATAACATTTAAAGACTTTGGTTATGTATATATACATACGTTTATGTATGTATTTTGAGGAGACTTGCCAACTGCCAATCTTTTCCCCCATAAACAGCGAAACTGGAAACTATCAAAGGAATGTCCGTTATTTTTCTGAGGTGAAGTCTGGCCGCCAGCAGGTGGCGCACTCTTCATATCAACAACACTAATAGCGCTTTAGGCTGCATTTAAGAAACAACCTTCAATTTTGAAACATACTTTTTGCAGAAATGGATGTAATAAAGAAAAGCATATACCATTATGTTTTTTTCCTCTTTAGTTAAATAGTTTTCCTGAATTACATCCCACAAAATGACTTCCTTCAAATGTGTGCATCACTTACTACACTATGAATGAAATCTATTTTTAATGTCTGATATGCTAACAAGACCAGGGGACTTTGTGTACAATTCTGGATAATTTTAGAATAGCTGAAGCTGTAAAACATTTATAATAATAATAATAAATATATATACACACACATACAAAAATCACTATCTGGGTCTCTTGATTTATTACTTTATGCTCATTAAGCGACAGGCCGACTGTAACCCGACGACAGACAATTATTTTATAAACTGATTTCCACAAATCAAAAGCTCAAGCATTGATTTAACTGCCATTTCATCCATTGTGGATACAGTCACAATTAATGTTCTACTTCCAAACACCTTCAAGAAATTAGTTTTACCACACAGCAAGTGAGAAAGAGGTCAATTGCAAGAAAAACTGCTAGACTTTATGATTTGTGGACAGTTATATATTAAGAAAAAGCACAGTTTTCCCACTGGAATGAATGCAGTTTAACACATGGGATTTAAAAGATTATTTCAGGTTCCTGTCAGTAATGGGTGAATGTGCATTTGTCAGTGACATGCTTTCGAATCCTGGATATAACAGGCAAGGTCAATCTACAGCACAACACTGGCAGATTGGCATTTTTATACACAAGCATAACGGACCAGCATCAAATAAAGCATTTGATTTATTTTGTATATAAAAAAAAAGGTACAATTTACAATATTACTTTTATAAAAAGTCTCAGCATACAGCATAACACTTTGCAGATACTGACGGTCCAATTTCTGCAACTATACAAGATAAAACTCTCTCGGAGTTCACAAGGTTTCATGTCATTTTCAACATCCAGTCCTTCATGTGCCAAAAGAATTGACAAAAACAGACTTAAACTTTTGTACAGTAACTAACCACGTCTTCTCCTATTCACACGGTCTTCATGAAAAAAAAAAAAAGGTAAGACTTCTTCTCAGTGCAGAGAAAAGCTTCCTTGTGATCATTTACAAGTTTCCCCTCTTCTCAGGGAATATAGTGCTTCTTCCTCTTGAAGAAAAGACCAAATAAGTCTTTTTAGAAGATAAATAATCAGTGTCCGAACTTATAACACAACACATGGATTGTCCTTTTAGAAACAAAAAAAAGTCTTGATTCAATTACAGGGAAAAAAAAACTAAACAAAAAAACTCCAGACTGAGAACAGAAAATCGGAGGAAAAGCCAGTTCCCAGGTCCTGTGTGTTCTTGTGTCTTAACCAAACACCTGCAAAAGATTGAGAAAGAGGCGCATTTAGAGAATGCAAACGGCAGAGATCCGGACAGCCTGGCGCCAGAGAGGAAGCCGCAGTTTGAACATTTAACCAAACACTCAGAGACTGAGCAAAACCCTGTGCTCCAGATGTACACGAGCACAACTTCTGCCTTTACTCGTGCTTTCCATTTCAACCTCCACTGACGCTTATTACACACTTTATACAACTTTACACACTATATGACATAATGGTCCTTAGCAAATTTGATTAGATACTCTTAAAATCAAACACTGCTCTGATTGCATGCTATTTTTATTTTATTTTTTTGTATCATTATTTACAGCATGTAATACAAGGCTCTTTAAAAACAGTGTGGTCAAGAGGACTTACCTGATTAACGATAAAGTGTCCTACTGTCCTCTGTGATCAAGTCTGATTGAAACTCAGGTGTCTAGAAGGACAAAAACAAGTTATTTATTAAGTCCAGTTATTTGCACAATCAAACGTGCACATAAACATGCAACAAATCAATGTAGCTTTACCATACGCATTAATAACACATAAAAAATTATGATAGATAGATAGCACACTATTCTTTCTAGGGTCATTCACCTGTAATGAGAGGATGCTGATATCTGTGTTGAGTGTTGTCAGGGGGGTTCTGGATGTCCCCTGTCCCGCTCGCGGCTGATGCAGGCTGGTGATTGCCGAATTCGAGTCAAGTGCGATCTGCAGGTCCAGGATATAGTCGATGACATGTTGCAGGATTTCCATTTTGCTCACGCTTTTGTTCTGAGGGATACTCGGAACCAGCTCCTTCAGTTTGGAGTAGCAGTCGTTCATGTTGTACAGCAGACTTAGGGGATCGTCCACGGGGGTCTTGCTCCGTGAGATTCCCAGACTGTGCTCCGTCACATTCGCGCTACTTTTCCGGAAAGACCTCACTGGGCTTACAGCCTTCATGTTGACACGTCTGTACGAAACGGTTTCACTGTAAGAATCGCTTTTTGTGCTCGAGGTCTCCTCTTGCTGTTGAAGCAAACGCAGTGGATTAGCGAGCTGTCATCGCTGTATATATACCCAGCTGGGTGGGTCGTTCACGCGCTGGTTTGGATAACGCTGATTGGAGGGAATGGGCGCGTCAGTCATCGTCTTTGCGCAACGCTATTGGTCGCTGCTCTGAGCCCTCTAGCGCCGCCCATTTCTTCCGCGTTCTTAACCAGTGAAAGCGCGTGTTTCGGGCGGCGCTGACTGCCTTCAGCTTCCACGGATAATTTCTCAAATCAGTGTACCTGTTTCCGATCAAGAGAATTAGTGACTTGCCAGTGTAAGGTTGTTTTCACGCATTTTCCTTCTTTGTTTATAGTGTAACGGATACAATGTATCAAAACAAGTTTAGGCCGATTTATGCTGTGACGGACATCATGAGTTAGTCTGCCCCATAGCCTACATCATACGTATTTCAATAATAATGGATTTTATTATATATGTATATTTAAAATACCTCGCAGCTTCTGAAACTTAACATATCTCCAACAATCAACGTGCTATTTTCCAACAAGTTTCATATTTTCTTCAAACTAGCCTATAGCTTTTATTTTGGATTTTTTCCTATGTGAAAATAGTGTAAAAGATAAACATTTACCTCGAGGTCAGTGGCATTATCATGGCATGCTGTAATTCGTTTTAGATAAAGATGGCCATCCAATTCCAGACAAGTCAATTAACCTTAGTTTCTGAAATCCCACTTACAATTAGTCTATATATATATATATATATATATATATATATATATATATATATATATATATATATATATATATATATATATATATATATATATATATATATAGATATATGTGTGTGTGTGTGTGTTTGTTATTTCTATTTATTTTTTAAAGAAAATGTGCCCACTGTAGCCTACTTTCTTCAGGACACAGAATTAATCTTAGAAATTCAATTTAGTTATAACCAGTCTCGTAGAGCCGTTTCTTTATCTGTTGTGTTCGCTGTGGACGTCCCAGCAGTTTTAAATTTGCACTTTCTGAAACTGGTGATGTGCCCTTAATATTTATGTTTGTTTATGCACATGATGACTGTGGGGGACTATGGGAGCAGTCTTTAGGCCTGCGATGGGGCTCGTTTAAGATGTAACAGTGATGGCATAAGATCCTCCGGCTCTCTAGTGCGGGAATGCGCTCAGCATTTTGATAGTCAGACATGCAGCAATAACTGACTGGGAGAATGTAGGCTACTGTAAGTTTTAACTCGAAACAACACAAGTGCAAGTGAAGTGAAAATGCATTCTGTCGGGACTGGGAAGAATAGGCAATTTTTATCCTGACACGGATTATATTTCCATTTTTTAGAAACCTTTTTGGCAGTCTAGAGCTAGAGAGTGATGGCAAAAAGAAAAAGCTGTATGTTTACACATGCTAAGTAACAATGGAGACAGCGATTTCCTGGTTGCTTGTGCATATCCGACTTAACAGATGTTTGCGGAGATGCGTCGGAACGCAGTCGTGTTGATGTGTCGGAATGCAGCTCACATTCTCATTATCACTCCCTAGAAAATGAGCTATGCCTGTTTGTAAGATGCCTCCAGGCCGATGCATTTGGACATTTTTAAATAGCTATTTCAAGGAAATGTTTTCACCAAAAACTCCATTCCGCGCGCGCAAGACCTACAAACGCGACACATATAAGAGCACTGTGGGCTCGTCCGCTTTCGCCGCAACTGGCTCTTTCTATTTTCTCCCTCGTCCTTTTTTTTTTGTTCTCACAGCTGTGTACATTTCGCATGACACCCTGAGTGATCCCTGACAGGTGATGAATTGGCACCAAGCAAAGCAGCACTACAGAGCAACGCCGCGAGCTCGCGCTCCTGCAGACTCTCTGGCGCCAGCCCCGTGACGTCACCCATTCATAGCGGCCCTCCAGCGCGTCCTCACGGCGCCGTCCAGGCGGCTGCTATGGAGACGGTTCTCAGCTGATCAATGGGGCCCCGGGCCGGCGCGGAGAGATCGGAGTTCAGTCCGTCACCTCAGGTCTCCTGCGCTCCGAGGCCCGCACACCTGCAATCATTTGCATTTCTTTGCTTACGTTTAACTTGGACGACTCCTCGCCCTTTTGAAACAATCTAGACTTTGAAACGAACGTAATGTTAAAAGAGTAACCCGAGATGACCTCAATCTTATCTCAGTGTGCCAGATGTAGAACGCATTTTCAATTAGTTATCTATTTTTATGGATAAAAAAAAGTCTGATGTTCAGCAGAGTTGCGAATCACTGCATGGTTTTAAAAGAAAAAAGCTAAACACATTTCAGTCGCGTCTTAAAAGTTTCAGTGACCACAGACGTTTACATAGAAGTTTGCCCGAGGAAGTTTCAATTACAACAATAGGCTTAAGTCGCTCCAGTACTTTCAGTAAAATAACAAACATATATTGCAGAATATACATAAGCTATCACAATAACACGAATTGTATCGTTTCAAACATCATCTAAGTTGACTGTTGGCTCTAAAAAGTAGCCTAATTCGGCTTCAGAGAAAGGAACCGACCGGTTGCGCCCTGAAAGTCACGGACAGACATATATTTATACATTTAAGGCTAAACTAAACTAAACTAAACTTTTGAACTAAATACATGCTACTCACTATAAAAGAACATTATCTACTACACACCCCAAACGCAGTATTTTAGTCACGTTTACGTTTCTGTCTGCTCTGTCAAAAAGCTCGCAATGATAATGTCAAGAAAACAATCTAAAGTTGGCAGAGTTGAGGAGTTCTCCACGGGCTGGAGTCAGGATGTCTGTCCCGCCTCCTCTGCTGTTCCAGCTCACTGCAGCTGCACAGTTCCTCCCGTCTCCAGCTCACCAGTCCCATCTTACCCACAGCACTTTCGTCCAAGATCTCTGATGACGGTACTCAGCACACTGAATCAGAACTCTATTGGACGTATAGGCTATACTATCTTCATTTGAAAAGATTTGAAAAGCTATTCTAAAGAAAGTCACGCGCATTCTGACAATAATCAGTGCGCAAGACGTTATATTCTAAGCAGCGCAACGCTTTCATTAAATCCTCTTTAAAAATGCGAGATTTCAAACTCTTTCGTCAAACTTCCTGATAACCTATGGGATAAAATATATAACAAAAAATCGCTGTCCCAATAACCCGTTTCAGCTCGAGTCATCGCATTATACTTAGCGACTGCTAATGAAAAAAGGCTTTGTATATCCGAACGCATCTAATCGTTTGGTCTTTCGCTTTGCTGTGTTTTCGGCTCTCGGTAGTGGCTTTGAGGCTCCCACGCGTCTGTCGCGTGCAGCAGTACACGCGTGAAAGTGTTGCTCGCGACTCTTGTACCAACGTCGACCCCATGGGCGTGGCGTTGATGTTTGGCTTAAGCTATTGTTCGCCTCCCAAAGAGGGTCCTGGGAAATTTAGCAATTCAACTCGTGTATTTTTCTTGGTTGCGTAATGTGCTGCTGCTTATATTCCCACAACAGACCATTAAAACGCTCTTCCTTTAGTTGTCAGAGCATCTCCATTTTTTTTCAAGTTGTACAAACAATGGAGACCGGGGCTAGTTGTCACAGGGGTTATATTTCATTAACTACGTTTTGAGGCAAAAACTCTGTAAAACCTGATTACTTGTTTTTTCCCCTTTGTCCTTCTTTTTTTTCCATTTATATCCTTCAAAGTAAAAAATCTAATTTCATCAAGCTGTTATAAATAAGTAAATACAATAAACAAGACTCAGCTAATAAAGCTTGTTTATGTTATGCATTTATGTGATTAAAAATACAGTTATATACAAGACAGTTATATTGTGAAATATTATTACAATAAATAAATAAATATACATCATTTTTTGTATATTTAAATATTTTATTGCTGTGATGACAGTGTGTGTGTGTGTATAATATATATATATATATATATATATATATATATATATATATATATATATATATATATACAACCCGAATTCCGGAAAAGTTGGGACGTTTTTTAAATTTTAATAAAATGAAAACTAAAAGACTTTCAAATCACATGAGCCAATATTTTATTCACAATAGAACATAGATAACATAGCAAATGTTTAAACTGAGAAAGTTTACAATTTTATGCACAAAATGAGCTCATTTCAATTTTGATTTCTGCTACAGGTCTCAAAATAGTTGGGACGGGGCATGTTTACCATGGTGTAGCATCTCCTTTTCTTTTCAAAACAGTTTGAAGACGTCTGGGCATTGAGGCTATGAGTTGCTGGAGTTTTGCTGTTGGAATTTGGTCCCATTCTTGCCTTATATAGATTTCCAGCTGCTGAAGAGTTCGTGGTCTTCTTTGACGTATTTTTCGTTTAATGATGCACCAAATGTTCTCTATAGGTGAAAGATCTGGACTGCAGGCAGGCCAGGTTAGCACCCGGACTCTTCTACGACGAAGCCATGCTGTTGTTATAGCTGCAGTATGTGGTTTTGCATTGTCCTGCTGAAATAAACAAGGCCTTCCCTGAAATAGACGTTGTTTGGAGGGAAGCATATGTTGCTCTAAAACCTTTATATACCTTTCAGCATTCACAGAGCCTTCCAAAACATGCAAGCTGCCCATACCGTATGCACTTATGCACCCCCATACCATCAGAGATGCTGGCTTTTGAACTGAACGCTGATAACATGCTGGAAGGTCTCCCTCCTCTTTAGCCCGGAGGACACGGGACACTATTCTACTTTGAAATAGTCCATTTTAAATGAGCCTTGGCCCACAGGACACGACGGCGCTTCTGGACCATGTTCACATGTGGCTTCCTTTTTGCATGATAGAGCTTTAGTTGGCATCTGTTGATGGCACGGCGGATTGTGTTTACCGACAGTGGTTTCTGAAAGTATTCCTGGGCCCATTTAGTAATGTCATTGACACAATCATGCCGATGAGTGATGCAGTGTCGTCTGAGAGCCCGAAGACCACGGGCATCCAATAAAGGTCTCAGGCCTTGTCCCTTACGCACAGAGATTTCTCCAGTTTCTCTGAATCTTTTGATGATGTTATGCACTGTAGATGATGAGATTTGCAAAGCCTTTGCAATTTTTGACGTTGAGGAACATTGTTTTTAAAGTTTTCCACAATTTTTTTACGCAGTCTTTCACAGATTGGAGAGCCTCTGCCCATCTTTACTTCTGAGAGACTCTGCTTCTCTAAGACAAAGCTTTTATAGCTAATCATGTTACAGACCTGATATCAATTAACTTAATTAATCACTAGATGTTCTCCCAGCTGAATCTTTTCAAAACTGCTTGCTTTTTTAGCCATTTGTTGCCCCCGTGCCAACTTTTTTGAGACCTGTAGCAGGCATTAAATTTTAAATGGGCTAATTAAGTGGATAAAAGTGTAAAATTTCTCAGTTTAAACATTTGCTACGTTATCTATGTTCTATTGTGAATAAAATATTGGCTCATGTGATTTGAAATTCTTTTAGTTTTCATTTTATTAAAATTTAAAAAACGTCCCAACCTTTCCGGAATTCGGGTTGTATATATATATACCAGTAGTGTGCACGATTGAGGAAGAGAAATCCTGAAAGGCTCCTTTCTCAGTCCAAACAACTTTAATTTTTGAGTGTCACAAAGGAAATGAGAGTGTTTGGGAGATCTGAAACTGCCTGAGACTATCATATGTGGATGGACATATGGACAGGCAACTTTTTGTTTTTTTGTGGTAGCTTGTGCCACTCAAACTGCTTTAGCTATATTTTCTTTCTACAGGATCTGCATTGGATTGCGAAGACTGTAGTTTTTTTCTGTGAGCCACTTCCCTACTGGCTTCTGCTCTCAGTCACTGGACTCTTACTCAGTCTCATCTCTTTATATAGCTTACAAAGGAAGAGAGAGTCTATGGGGAATTCATTTCTCTCACTATTATTAAATAGTTGGAGAGCATGTTAGACAAATGAGGAGTCTGGGGTTTTGTGTAAAGTTTTGCTCTCACGCTTAGCCATCAGAATGTTATTTCCGGACTTTATACGATAAAAGTATGTTTATGTGAGAGTTTAGGGATTATTTGGAGCTCTAACTTTGCATTGAACCTTCCCTTGATGTTTTACACCAAACTGTAGCGACACCTTTCAGCAGGCTTGCTAAATCCAAGCCATCTGTACTAAATATTTAATTTGTCAGTTGCCCTTTGAAACCAATGATTAAGATTGAGAATTAACACCCTAATGTTGTTTAGGCAACAGAACGCACTGTTTAGTTAGATTGTACATTATTATGTCTGATCAGGGTAATAAGATAATGGAAATAAAGATTGGCTTTCAAACAGAAATGTCAGGAACATTAAAGGGTTGTGCTTTGTGCGGAGAACAAACAGATTAATCAATGAGCTTTGACAATCACTGAGCTTTTAGTGATTCACTATAATGTTATAGCACTGTTATGTTTTTCAGAGGAGGTTTCTAGTATTTTAGTGTTATAAAAACACTTGAAGAACACAAGAAGTACAGGTGCATCTCAATAAATTAAAATGTCATGGAAAAGTTCATTTATTTCAGCAATTCAACTCAAATTGTGAAACTTGTGTATTAAATAAATTCACTGCACACAGACTGAAGTAGTTTAAGTCTTTGTTTTTTTTTTAATTGTGATGATTTTGGCTCACATTTAACAAAAACCCACCAATTCACTATCTCAGCAAATTATAATACTTTATAAGACCAATAAAAAGAAAATCAGTTTTAGTGAATTGTTGGCCTTCTGGAAAGTATGTTCATTTACTGTACATCTACTCAATACTTGGTAGGGGCTCCTTTTGACTTAATTACTGCCTCAATTTGGCGTAGCATGGAGGTGATCAGTTTGTGGAACTGCTCAGGTGGTATGGAAGACCAGGTTTCTTTAACAGTGGCCTTCAGCTCATCTGCATTTTTTGGTTTCTTGTTTCTCATTTACCTCTTTACAATTTCCCATAGATTCTCTCTGGGGTTCAGGTCTGGTGAGTTTGCTGTCCAGTCAAGCACACCAACATCATGGTCATTTAACCAACTTTTGGTGCTTTTAGCAGAGTGGGCAGGTGCCAAATCCTGCTGGAAAATGAAATCAGCATCTTCAAAAAGCTGGTCAGCAGAAGGAAGCATGAAGTCCTCCAAAATTTCTCGGTAAACGGGTGCAGTGACTTTGGTTTTCAAAAAACATAATGGACCAACACCAGCAGATGACATTGCACCCTAAATCATCACAGACTGTGGAAACTTAACACTGGACTTCAAGCAATTTGGGCTATGAGCTTCTCCACCCTTCCTCCAGACTATAGGACCTCGGTTTCCAAATCAAATGCAAAGCTTGCTCTCATTTGAAAATAGGACTTTGGACCACTGGGCAACAGTCCACTTCTTCTTCTCCTTAGCTCAGGTAAGACGACTCTGATGTTGTCTGTGGTTCAGGAGTGGCTTAACAAGAGGAATACGACAACTGTAGCAAATTCTTTGACACGTTTGTATGCCTTGACCCCAGCCTCAGTCCATTCCTTGTGTACTTCACTCAAATTCTTGAATCGATTTTGCTTGACAATCCTCTTAAGGCTTCGGTTCTCTCGGTTGGTTGTGATCTTTTTCTTCCACACTTTTTTTCTTCCACTCAGCTTTCTGTTAACATGCTTGGATACAGCACTCTATGAACAGCCAGCTTCTTTGGCAATGAATGTTTGTGGCTTACCCTCCTTGTGATCGGTGTCAATGATTGTCTTCTGGACAACTGTCAGTTTAGCAGTCTTCCCGATTGTGTAGCCTAGTGAACCAAACTGAGACCACTTTGAAGGCTCAGGAAACCTTTGCAGGTGTTTTGAGTTGATTAGCTGATTGGCATGTCACCATATTCTAATTTGTTGAGAGTGAATTGGTGGGGTTTTGTTAAATGTGAGTCAAAATCATCGCATTTAAAAAAACCAAAGACTTAAGCTACTTCAGTTTTTGTGCATTGAATTTATTTAATACACAAGTTTCTAAATTGGAATTGAATAACTGAAATAAATGAACTTTTCCACGACATTCTAATTTATTGAGATGCACCTGTACCATCATCTTGACATACACTATGTGCAGTGCTATGAACTCTGAGATCTCAGGTCTTTTCTGAACATCACATGTTTAGCTGTAACAATATTATTCCATGAATATAAGATGTGTTCTTATTGGCTGGCGAGGGTTTTTACAGTGAGGGCTCACACAGTTCGGTTTTCCCTGCAAGTGTAGTGGTTGCAACACGACTCTGCATGCACAAGTGCTGAAGAAAGAAATCATGGCTGTGTGCCAATATTTCATGTGGGTCAGGGATTACATTCAACAGGTATTGCTGCTGCTTGGTCCAGCAAAACGTTTAATGGTTTAACATTGCATATATCATTAAAAAAATCTAATGTATAAATTACAGTGTAATTACAGTATAATAAAACAGTAAAAACACATTCCCAGAAGCCCTTGTGTGACACATCATATATGATTATATTTTGTAAAAATTATTTAGTTTCTTCTTATTTTTGATATCCCAAATGTACTTTACGGTAGACCAATTTAAAGGAATGGTTTACCAAAAAAGTGTAAATTCTGTCATCATTTACCCACTTTCATGTCAATCAAAACCTGTATGACTTTATCTGCTTTTATGAAGATAATCATAGTAGCTCTTCTTAATATATAATAAAAGTGAATATGTGCTGGGGATGTCTTTGGCACACTTATGACATGTTCATGAAATAATTACTAAAATGTCTTTCAGTGAATTGACTGTTCTAGTTCACAAAACTGTTAAAAAATCTTCTGAATTCATTTAGACTGATCCAGTTCAAAAACTGGTCTGAATTTGTTCAGACTGATCCAGTGCAAAAACTAGCGTCAACTTGTCCAGGCTATAAATCAGGGCAAAAACCTGAGCAAAAGTCATGTAGTGTTTCAGCCATAGGTTATCACATGACTTTAGAAAACTTGGAATATAGTGGATATAATGTCACATAAACGACCTTTATTGTAATTGTATCATATTCAGATCACTTGATTATTCAACATTTGTGTGTGTGTGTGTATGTGTTCGTTATAGAGAAATGGCATGAGGGTGAATCAGTTATGTAATTTTAGTTTTCCTTTTAATTACTACAGTTGTGTCACTAAACAAGATAGCAACATCATTCTCTTAATCTCACAACAAAGTAGCAAGGGCAGCTCAGTTAGTAGTACCTGATTAAATTCATATTGATTTACTAGACGCATAATTTGCAACCCACCCTTGCCATATTTGCCACAAATAACATACGGGGTCAGGAACGCATCAGTGCAGGCTAATGTCATGCTGTATTGATTCTTCCGCAGTGTGCTTTATCGAGGGGTCGACTCTCGGGAATAGGCTGGGCTGTGCGTGCACTGATAGAGGTGCTGTTCTTCATCATTGGTTCTACACCTTCCCCACCCTCACGTCCCTATGAATTATTCATGATATGCTAATGGCACTCCAAGGAATTTCAAGGGCCTCTTTAATAGCTGTTCAATGTCCAGTGGGGCCAGATCAGGCGACAAAGACAAGCTGACAGTGATGGTCTTGGCAGAATCTGTGCCCAGCACGGGGCCCCTAATTCAGCGGCTGTCCTGAGGGCCCCGTGTCTGATGAGCTGAACCATGCTGCTCTGCCAAGCTGACCTGTGAGTGTGTGAAAGGAGATCTGAGAAAGGGAAGGGCTTGTAAGCTGTGACACATGTGCTGTTCCCTGCCACTCCATGTCAGTAATCTCTGTCTCAGATCCCTGTGCAGTTTCAACTGAGAGTCTGTTCAGGAACTCTGGAGTTTCACTTTGAATGACCACTTTCGGCCTTTGGATTATATAACAAAATATGGTTATATAATGGTAAAGAAAAAACTTGAGTTATCAAGTTCAAAATGAAATAATAAGCTGTAATAGAAAAGATAGAAAAAATGTATTTTATTTGTTTAGATGCATGTCATGTGACCATTAACTTTGAACATGCAAATGTGATACTTAATTATTAAAATATCGATTTTAAAATCTCAGGGATACTTTAAATGATTAAATTAGGTAAAAGAGGTTCGGCTGATGAAAACGTGAAGTGAATTTGTGCATTATAACCTATTTGAAAGATAAAATTAGTAGCAGTGAGTATTAGTTTAAATAAAAATATCAATAGTTGATGTAATGTTGCAATAATGATGCAATTCTAAGAAAACACTTAAAACTGAAATTATTTTCTGAATCTTTGGGTTAACTATCCCTTAAAATATCCTTGATATCTCCTGATATCCACCTTGTTCAGATCTAAATCAGACAGAATAATTCAACATTTTTCTATATGGCGTAGACTTGTGAGATCATTTTAAGGGATGCTCCAGACGCCCGGCTGCACTGTGCCGCATACAGCTTGGATGGACAGACACGGTTAGTGGGGCTATAATAAAGCAGGCCCAACATAAAAGCCTGTCATTAGCCTTTCACAGATGCCCATAGTGCTCCCAGATCAGTTGTGTGGCCGGAAGGGGTGAAAGGGCTGACCTGGGAGCTGCGGAGGAAGGAGGCGGGCGTAGGGGGACGCTGCTCTCCTCTGATCTCAGAACAGCTCCTTCCTCTGCAGATCCATTACCATGTCAATCCTAGGGAAAAAACAGAGCCTGCCCGGGCCCAGCAGTGGGCCGGATCCATATGGAGCTGCCGGGTCCTGGAATGAATAGTGAATGGAGCGGCTGCTGCTGGAATCTGCCTCCCAGCCTTTGTGAACAGGATGACCAAAGACAAGAGGGAGCTTTTGCAGATGGCCGGGGCTATAAATAGGTAGCTAGTCTATCTCCTCACTGTCAGTCTGTCTATCTGTCTCTCTCTCAGGCGGGGCTGCAGCAGCCTCGATAAATAAATGCTTCATGGTGACATATCACATGTTAGGATCTGGCTGTGGGGCTAAAGGCATGACACATCTTTTCGTTTGAATGTAAAACGCATGAGCATACCCACAGATAAACAAGTCTGTGCTCTATTTTATGTTTAAACAAGGAAGAATTGTGATCGGAAGTCAAACGTCTTGCAGATGGACTTTTAAAAGATAGCTAAATCCACCCATGTTGTCCAGATTGAGGTTTCTTTGTCATTAAACTAAGCCTTAGTATTGAAGCCCATCTGCCCATGCGTATGTGCATGTGTTTGTGTGTATGCGCATATGCAAGCATGTGTCTTTGTGTGCTGAAATTGTATGTATTGCAGACATGACATACTCCATGACGATGTTTGGAATAGTATGCTAACATGCTACTTTTAGTGTTCTCTGTATATAGTGTGTATATTACATTTGCCAAAATGTGCAGGATACAGCAAAGCACACCAAAAAGTATATTGTATGCCATATTGCAACAAATCCTATTTGACCTTTCATTTCCAGTGCGACAAATGAACAAAAGCTGTAAATTTTGACATATTATTCATTTTTATTTTGACTCGTTATTGGAACAGACTGCAAAATGACATTTTTACTGAAATTTTGATTGAAAATGCAAATTAAAGCTGTAAATTTAGATTTATTCACTTGTATTTTGAATAATTATTTGTATCATTCTGAAGCGTTAATCATAGTTAATCATTTGACACTCACTGTTTGTCAATTCTATTATTATTATTATTATTATTATTATTATTTAAATATGCAAGTATTTATGTGTCTGTGTGTATAAATCCGATTTATCTTATTTCTATTTTTTTTTTTTTTTTATAATTTATTTATTACTCTTTTTTTTAATCATGTGATGCAATAGCAGTTTAGGTTGACACGTGGTGAGACTATTTGATATTTATGTTCGTAAAAAAAAAATTCAACCAAATAATTTTTTTTAATAATAAATCTATTTAAATCTCTCTCTCTCTCTCTCTCTCTCTCTATACATATATTTTAAAAAAGTTATTTTTAGGCTGTGTACACTCACAGGTATTTAAAGTGTAAGGAAAATATGTTTGTACTTAATGATTACACCACATTATTATTATTATTATTATTATTTTGTAAAGTGTGTATTATGCTGTATTTGGTAAATAGTAAGTAGTATTACATTCATAGTCTCTCGGGCAAATTGTGGAGTCTACAGGTGCTTGGAACTACTTTTCCTACTCATCTGGTTAGAATTGAAATCCTGCTGGCTGTAATTTTTCTCAACATACATATAAGATCTCATAAATACATCTTGTTTTCTAACTCTAGAATACTACCTAAAATAATAATTAAAAGTGATGTTGGTCTCTCAAGTCCAGCTGTAAGCACTATACCGCAGGGCAATCGGAGGGTTTGCGTCTGGACCACACAGGGGAATATGATTGCAGTGCCGTGCTTTGGTTAGATAAGGTGGCACCTGGCCTGGCATGGACAGGTCACATGTTTCTTCTTAGAATCGCTAGAGATGAAAAATGTGAGTGAGTGAGAGAGTGTTCATTGTCCAAAAAAGAGAGCATGAATTGTACGCCCACAGCCCACAACAATGAAATCCCTAAACAAAGCAGCCAGGTGGTCAGTGCAGGTGGCCCAAACCTATAACTCAATAGGCTCAGTTTGATTACATCGCATTGTAAAACTTGTTTGGAAAAGCCATGAAACATGATAATACAGTAATAGAAATTCACCCTTATGTTTCATAAGTTATTTCAACATTTAGTTACACAGACACACTGAAGCCATTTGAGATCTTCAGAAAATCTGTTTTGAACTACAAGCTTGTGGCCAACTGCATGCATTTAAATTGCAGACAGTGCAGAAGGACATAATAGAAAACACAACAGGCTTTTGGGCCATTGCCTATTCAGAGTATCTTAATAGGACAAGTCTCTGATCTTACCTTTTGTTAAATATAGTTTTTAGTGATGGGTGTTATGTATTAATTTCACTAACTCTTTATTTAACATTGTGTTACACATTACATGGACTTACCATAGTAATAACAGTAAATTATGCATAATTACATGCAGTAACCCTAATCCTAACCCTAAAGTATATGTGGTTCATTAATATTGTTTTCCTATCCTAAGAAATATTTACTAAAATAAAGTCTGACAGCTTCCTAAAGGGGGAATTGTATATATATATAACTTAAGTTTTTTATTGCAATTCATATTCTTATAAATAAACTTTAATCTTCTCAGTCCTCTCAATTAATATAAAGTCCTGAACACTTTATATAACTACATTAGAAATGGAAAAATGTTGTTTAAAATGGACTTACATGAAGTTTATCTTTTTGCACTGTAGGACCCTGTTTGTTGTGCAGACTACAGTCACCTGTTAGTCCGGTCAGTGGCACGTGGAGCTGAGAGTTTGGACAGTGGGCCGCTCAGGCTGTGTGTAATGGCTGAGCTTCTGGGATTCCCGCAGCGTCTGTGAGGGTAACGGACCTCCTGCCATCCAGTTCAGTCCAGCCTGAGCGGCAGACTGCAAGGAGAGGGCAGATGGGCCGAGGATCAAGCCCTACAGTCTTGTCAACTGTCTCTCTCTCCTTTTATCTGTTTGTCCTGTTCTTATGTCAAACCTGTTGAGAAATGTGCAGCTTAAAAGGGTTTTTAAATGTTTTATTTTATTTAGTTTTATTTCTTTGAAAACTTTACATTGAATTTCCCATTGAATTTATTGGAGGCTTCCAGTTGGGGGTAAATGCACCGCTCATGCTTTCCTGAGAGAAATGAATATTGTCCCAGAAAGCACAAAATTTTTTTTGTCTTTTATTCTGTTGCCCCCCTCCCTCCTCCTAGCAGAAACTTGGTCAGTGGTGTCATTACTGTAAATCAAAAGCCTCTTTGGCATTATCTAGTTCCCCTTCTGGCTCTGTAGGTTAGAACAGATGTTGGAAAAGAGGACAAAATTGAACTCCCCCCACAGAGAGAAGCTTTTCTTGCCATCGCTAATAGAGACTCCTTGAAATGCTAATGTCCACAGTGAATCTGGACCAGGCTTGCATAGAGATGGTGGGAATACACTCTGATCCTAGCAAACCCCCTTTTGTCACAAGACCACTGAAAATACCCCGGTGAGAGGAAAACATTTGAGCAAAGAATCACAAAAGAGGAAACATTACCTTAAATCTTCTCCACACATGGAATACGGCTGTGTGCAGGAATCCCATCAACCCACACCTTCGATAGTACACCACAAAACATTAATATTATAGACACGTCACTCTGTAATATTGTAGTGATATTAGCTTGTACAAAAATAATAATGCATAACTATAATTTAGTTTTTAAAGGGAAAATTCACCCAAAAATCACCACCCCAAAAAAGTGTTCGTTTTTGTCCAATTGTAGTTATTAGAACTCCCTATAGTCAAGCTAATAATTACCACCTATTTACGTCACAACAACTACTTAGTCCCTAAAAATGCTAGCAGCCAGAAAAACCCTGGTAACATTCAAAATCTCCCTAGCAACCACTCAGAACATCTTAGCAGCAACATAGGAAAACCCTGTCCTAGCAACCACAAAGCAAAATCTTAGCAACCTCTTAAAACTGCGCAGTAACCACTCAGAACACTAGCGACCTCCTAGAACTCCCTAACAACCAGCGATGTCCTAGTAACAACTTAGAACACCCTAACATCGTCTCTAATAGCTAGAAAACCCCTAGTAACATTCTAAGGCCCTGTCCACACGGACACGGGTATTTTTATAACCGTGACTTTTTTACGCGGTTTGGCCTTTCGTCCACATGAAAACGCAGTTTCAGGGCACCGAAACCGAACATTTTTGAAAACTACGGCCAGGGTGAGCATTTTCAGAAACGCCGGTTGCAGTGTTGTCGTGTGGACAGTATAACCGGGGTTTTTGCCTTGCGACGTCAGAGTGTGCGCCATTATCCGCTGTGTTTGACTTCAGATTGTGCTCTGCTGACTGCTTCTGATTGGCCAAGGTGACTTTATGATTTGGGTTATATCGCCGCCTGCTGGTGTGGCATGCTCTTGACAGCGCTTGATAGCATGTTTTTGCGTTTTCATGTGGACGGGATTTTTTTTTTAAACGCAGGAGGAAAAACTCCGGTTATAAAAATACCCATGTCCGTGTGGACTAGGCTTAAATCTCATTAGCAACCAGCCAGAACATCCCAACAATGCCTCTAGCAAAGCCCTAGTAACATTCTGAATCTCCCTAGCAGCCAGTGATGCGCGGGTCAATATATTAATAATCCGCACCCGACCGATGTTTTCAACTAACCCGCCCGCAACTCGGACCGCAAAAAAAAAACAAATAAAATATTGTACCCGACCCGCTTCCTGACCCGCATTTTTAAAAAGCAGTAAATGCTCATCGTAGTGTCATTGGGCCATAGGAAGGTAGGCAAAACTAACTAGGCAAAAAACCCCCAAAACAAACAAAAAAAATACAACAAAACTTAATATATTATAATTTTGTCAAGAATTATAAAAAATCGTCAGTAAGCTCATAATTTGTACTAAAATAGTTTAGTCTGGATATGTCTATTTGTATGTTTCTGCAAGGTCTGCAGACATTGAGGTTCGGGTTTGTTCCGATCAGAGCTCGTGAACGGAGAGCGCATTTCTGAATATCCCAATCCGCTCGCTCATTCCGTGGGGTCTCGCTCAACCCAGAATGGCCTGCTGGTTCGAAAATATGCAATGAGTCATTTTATTGTTTAATAATAAACTGGTGTTTTCTGTGTTGCTGCAAAGATGAAGTTGACGATGCGGACTCGCCATGAACGCCAGAGAGAAATGCACATTTCATATGGATTACATCATCAGAGTAGCCCATTTATTTTGGTTTGAATATTTTCGTTTAAAAAAGATTTCAAGCTGTCTGTAATATATAGCCTATATTTCTCAAATCTGTGAGGCACACGCTGAGTTTAGTTCACATGCAATGCAAGTGATCGTGTCGGCGCCTTATTACATTGTCTGCTAGGCTATATATTTGCTTCTTATTTATTAAATACGGGCAACTGATTGATAAAACATTGATCAAAATTGAGATAAAATTTATACAAAACGAAAATCTTTTAAAAAGAGTTTTCTATGAAACAAAACTTAATGAAGTCGTCAAAATCATGTTTTACCAAAAACAGCAACGTTGCTCCCCATTCAGTCTTCTTTGCCGCCTCCATCTCTACGTGCAGACTGAGCTCGTGCATCATCTTCATGCCAGTTATTCAGCCAATAAAGTGTAGGCATACTGTATGTATTTCAAAAATGTGTCTAGTACTACGTAGGACCCGACCGACCGCGACCCGAATATCATTACAAATATTTTTGAATGACTCATAACCACGGGTAACTGCGGGCGACTGCAGGCACCCGCTCATTTTGGATCAACCCGCGCATCACTGCTAGCAGCCACCCAAAATATCCTAGGAGCAAACAAACAATTGTCACGCTGTCTAGTCTCTGTTTCCCTAGGTGTCCACTAGTGGGCTCACTTCCCCTTAGGCACTTCACCATAGGCACTAGTATTCCACTAGTCTTGTCCTGTCATCACAGTAATTGCACTCCTGCTAATTGCACCAGGTGCATTCACTTAATTGTCATTAGCCTCTCTATAAATACCTGTCTTTCCATGTTGTCTGTATGGAGTCCTTACCTTTCGTGTTTCCAGTCTTCTCGTCCTCCGAGATTCCTCATTGTCTTCTCGCCCTCCGAGACCCTTTGTTTTCCTAGTTCCCTTTCCTGTCCCTTTCCTTTGTTTATTTGTTTTGGACTGCCTTTTTGGTTTTGACCTTGGCTGTGTTTGACAACGATTTGGATTACCCTATATTAAATAATATCTGCAATTGGATCTACTCTCTCCTGTGTCTCACTGGACACGATCGGCACAGAAGGACTCCATCCTTAAGATCCAGCAGTATGTTTTTTGATACTTCCTCCCCAGCCAGTGAGCGGGATAGAGGAAATGGTTTTGAGGGTACCCGCCTGGTCGTGTTTCGTGGGACCAGGGGAGGTCGCTCAGGAGTGAGTGGTCGAGAGGAGGTCCGGCATCACTCTCCACTATGGCCCCCCATTGACACTGGGTTCGGATGGGAGCCGCCGTCTCACCATTGTGGACGGAGAGGGGAGAGGAGGCGCAAGTCTGCCGAGCCAGCGCTGCTGCACAAGATGGCCGCCAGCCCAGCGCCGCTGCGCAGAATGGCCGCCGACCCAACGCCATTGCACAGGATGGCCGCCAACCCAGCACCACGAGGCAAGATGAAAGCCAGCCCAGCATCACAGCACAAGATGGTCGCCAGCCCAGCGCCACGAGGCAAGATGGACGCCAGACCAGCGCCACAGCACAAGATGGCCACCAGCCCAGAGCCACTGCGCAGAATGGCCGCCAGCCCAGCACCACTGCCCATGATGGCCGCAGGTCCAGCGACACTGCACAAGATGGCCGTCAGCCCTGCGCCGCAAGGCAAGATGGACGCCAGCACAGCGCCACAGCACAAAGTGGTCACCAGCCCAGCGCCACGATGCAAGATGGCCGCCAGCCCAGCGCCAATGCCCAAGATGGCCGCTGAAACATTTTTGGATTATTTCTCCATGCTATCCAAAATCCTAGAGATTCCCAGGAGTGTTCACGTCACGTCAGTCGATCCAGAGACTGTTCACGTCATGTCTGCTGAGCCAGCGCCACAGTACAAGATGGCCACCAACCCAGCGCCACTGCACAAGGTGGCCGCCAGCCCCGAGCCACTGCAGAGGATGGCAGCTACAATGGGCTTTCCTGAGTTGAGTCAGGTTCCCGTTGACCCTCCAGAGTTGAGTCAGGTTCCCGTTGACCCTCCAGAGTTGAGTCAGGTTTCCGTTGACCCCCCAGAGTTGAGTCAGATTTCCGTTGACCCTCCCGAGTTGAGTCAGGTTCCGGTTGACCCTCCAGATTCGAGTCATATTCTCGTTGACCCTCCAGAGTCTGGACTAGTTACCGTTGACCTTCCAGAGTCGAATCAGGTGCCAGTTGACTTTCCAGAGTTGAGTCAGGTTCCGGTTGACCCTCCAGAGCCGAGTCAGGTGCTCGTTGGTCCTCCAGAGTCAGGGTTAGTCACCGTCGACCTTCCAGAGTCAGGGTTAGTCACCTTTGACCTTCCAGAGTCAGGGTTAGTCACCTTTGACCTTCCAGAGTCAGGGTTAGTCACCGTCGACCTTCCAGAGTCAGGGTTAGTCACCGTCGACCTTCCAGAGTCGGGAATAGTTACCATTGACCCTCCAGAGTCAGGGCTAGTCACCGTTGACCCTCCAGAGTCTGGACTAGTTACCGTTGACCCTCCAGAGTCTGGACTAGTTACCGTTGACCTTCCAGAGTCAAGTCAGGTCACTGGTGATCTTTAAGGACAGAGTCATGTCACTGGTGATCTTCAAGGACAGAGTCAAGTCACCGGGGTTCTTCATGGGAGAATTCAAGTCACCAGTGATTTTCATGAACTAAGGCAAGTCACCTTTGATCTTCATGAACAAATACAAGTCACCAATGATCTTCATGAACAAGTGCAAGTCACCAATAATCTTCATGAGCAGAGTCAAGTCAGCACTGATCTTATGGAATCCAGTATAAACACCATGGGATTACCAGAGTCTCGTCACTTCTCTGTGGAACTACCAGAGCCTCTCCATGTCTTTGATGAACTACCAGAGCCTCTCCACGTCTCTGATGAACTACCAGAACCGTTCCACGTCTCTGATGAACTACCAGAACCATTCCAAGTCTCTGCTGAACTACCAGAGTCTCTCCTCGCCTCTGCGGAACTTCCAGAGGCTCGTCACGTCTCAGTCGAACTCTCTGAGCGCCCGACTGTTCCTGTTGTGGCCACGGAGGCTACCCTTGACATGTTCATGTTCTTTGTTTCAGACTTGTCCTACCCGACTTGCTCTTCTGCCAGTCTGATCCCACTGTGGTGGTCTTCGGCGCCGCCCTTGTGGGCTTCAGTTTCGACCACACGGACGTGGTGGTCTTCTGCTCCACCCTGAGGGGCTCTGGCCTGGACCACACGGACATGGTGGTCTTCTGCTCCGCCCTGGGGGGTTCCCGTCCCGACCACACGGTTGTGGTGGTCTTCTGCTCCGCCCTGGTGGGCGCCACGCTATGTCCTTCCTGGACTTGTTTTTGTGTTTGTTTTTCTCCTCTGCCTGTTTTCCATTTTTGGACCTGGCCCTCCATCCCTCTCCCTGATCCTCCGCCGGTCCACCTCCCTCCTGGGTTTCTTGTCCGTGTCTTTCTTTCTGTTTCCCTCTTGGACCTGGCCCTCCATCCCTCCCCTTGATCCTCCGCTGGTCCACCTCCCTCCTGGACTCCTTGTTTTGTGTTGTACTTCTCTGGTCTCTGTTTCCCTGGGTTTACCTGGCCGTCTTGTCTTTGTTTTCCCATTTTACCTGGTAGTCTTGTCTCTGTTTCCCCATTTTACCTGGTCGTCTTGTCTCTGTTTCCCCATTTTTACCTGGTCCTCTTGTCTTTGTTTTCCCCATTTTACCTGGCCCTCCGTCCCTCCCCCTGGTCCTCCACCGCTCCACCTCCCTCCTGGTCTCTTTGTGTTTTTGGTCTTCCCTTGGGTTCGGGTGGAGCATCTGGCAGCTGCTCCGTGGAGGAGGGGGTAATGTCACGCTGTCTAGTCTCTGTTTCCCTGGGTGTCCACTAGTGGGCTCACTTCCCCTTAGGCACTTCACCATAGGCACTAGTATTCCACTAGTCTTGTCCTGTCATCACAGTAATTGCACTCTTGCTAATTGCACCAGGTGCATTCACTTAATTGTCATTAGCCTCCCTATAAATACCTGTCTTTCCATGTTGTCTGTATGGAGTCCTTACCTTTCGTGTTTCCAGTCTTCTCATCCTCCGAGATTCCTCATTGTCTTCTCGCCCTCCGAGACCCCTTGTTTTCCGAGTTCCCTTTACTGTCCCTTTCCTTTGTTTATTTGTTTTTGACTGCCTTTTTGGTTTTGACCTTGGCTGTGTTTGACAACGATTTGGATTACCCTATATTAAATAATATCTGCAATTGGATCTATTCTCTCCTGTGTCTCACTGAACACAATCGTCACAACAATGCTCTATAAAATAAACACCCTAGGAACCACTTAGCAATGCCCTAGCAACTACCCCAAAAACACCAGTTTCCTACTACACCTAACAACTATATAGAACACCACAACAACACCTCTGTCAGCAAGCAAAGCCAGAGTAACATTCTAAATCTCACTATAACCAGCCAGAACATCTTAGCAGCAACAATGTCCTTAGCTGTAGTTGCTAGGACTTTACTAGGTATTAGAAGCGTTGTTAGGCTGTTTTAGGTTGTTGCTAGAATGTTCTGGGTGGTTGCTAGAGAGATTTTGAATGTTACTCAGGCTTTTTTTACTTTAGTTTTTGCCTAAATGTGTAACTTTTAACTTGAGCAAACAAAAAAGTCATTGGTTCTCACATGAAAGCCTCTTATTTTCCAGAAAGGTAAGTTAAACAGACACGGTTATTTTTGCTTTCTTAACATTTTTTTTAAAGCATTTAACCCCCCCCCCCCACCTCTCATTATTTCACACTTGTTTTTCTCCACACTGACACCCTTTCTCTTTAGCACAGATTTGTTTCTCTCTCACACACACAGACACGTTGGTGTCCCCAGCAGCAGCTGGTGGAAAGAGTTGAGCAGAGCCCTTCTAAAGCCCTGCTGCAGAGGCCATGTGGACACTTTAAAGCTCTTCTCTGCAGCCTGTGAAGTTGTTAAGGAGCTCTGCAACACTGGCGACTGGCGCTGTGAATTTGATGCCAGCTGTAGCGTACAGCCCCCTCCTTCTGTTTCTGTCTCTTTTCTTTCATTCTATCTATCACTGCGCTCTCTGTGGTAATAGACGTCCCCTCGCACTTCTCTTGTGGCCAGCCGGACACAGGATTTGGACGGCTCTGTTTATGTGTAGTGGTGAAGCCCATCTGGCTACAGGAGGGATTTCTTACCTGCGCTCAGTACAGAGAACTGTTCTTGCAGAGCAGACACAGTGGCCACTTTACACCTGGAATGAACGTGTGATTTTTTCTTTATTTGTATAGGATACCATGGTATTCCTTATATTTTCCTTTAAATGCACCTCAGTCAATTATGCAACCAAATGCTTATGAGAAAAGAGAAAAAATCATGGGATATAGTTCATTAAACCCAGTATCTGTTGTCTTTATTTTTACATTTCGAGAGCAGAATAAAAATAAAAGACAACGAAAATGCATTATCATACAGATTCATCAAATGTGGTCAGGGACTGTTCTTGACCATCTCAAAATGTGGTTTGATTGATCCAATCACAATGCATCTTGGGTGTATTTAAACCTGTCTTTCATGTGGTCAGGTGTGGTTCGAATTGTGATCTGATCACCTTATGCATGTTAATATCAGGTGTAAAGGGGTCCTTTGAGACCAGAGTTGTGGTTAGCGAATACAATATATGATGTTTGATCTGGTGTTTATGCTGAGACTCCACAATTATTACTCAGTACAAGTGAAATATATCACTATCATGCAACACTGGCGACTGGCGCTGTGAATTTGATGCCAGCTGTAGCGTATAGCCCCCTCCTTCTGTTTCTGTCTCTTTTCTTTCATTCTATCAATCACTGCGCTCTCTGTGGTAATAGACGTCCCCTCGCACTTCTCTTGTGCCCAGCCGGACATAGGATTTGCACGGCTCTGTTTATGTGTAATAGTGAAGCCCATCTGGCTACAGGATGGATTTTTACCTGCGCTCAGTACGGAGAACTGTTCTTGCAGAGCAGACACAGTGGCCACTTTACACCTGGAAAGAACGTGTGATTTGTGTCTGGCCTGTATGGAATTTTTCGTCAGAATTGCATGATATAAACTAGCAGTTGCAAGAAAAATTGCGAAATATAAATTAGCAGTTCTGGGAAACGAAGTCATAATTGCGAGATTAGATTCTTGGGGAAAAAAAATGTTGTGAGAAAATAAGTCAGAATTGTGAAATAAAAAGTAGTAATTTCTTTGCCTTCTTAATTTCTTGCCAAATTCGAATTCTAACAAAACCAAGAGACCAAGTCGAATAAAATAAAACAATGGAACACATTTATAAGTCATGGGAACAAAGTAAAAAGTTGTGGGTACAAAAAGTTGCAGTAGACTGACTGCATGTGAAGTGAAGTGAAGTGACATACAGCCAAGTATGGTGACCCATACTCAGAATTCGTGCTCTGCATTTAACCCATCCAAAGTGCACACACACAGCAGTGAAGACACACACAGCAGTGAACACACACCCGGAGCAGTGGGCAGCCATTTATGCTGTGGCGCCCGGGGAGCAATTGGGGGTTCAGTGCCTTGCTCAAGGGCACCTAAGTCATGGTATTGCCAGGCAACAATTAATAATTCATAGGGACATATATTTATATTATTTATTTATAATTAATTATTATTATTATTATTATTTTTTTTTTTACAGAATTTCAGATCAATTTATATTTGAGTGAACGATCCCTTAAAATCTGCGACTAATCTGTGACAAAAGCCTCAGACTGTAGCCAACCAATTTCATCCATGTTGTTTGTTGTCAAGAATCAACTCTCTGGTTAGAATGTGTGCTAAATTCAATTCAATTCAATTCAAGTTTATTTGTATAGCGCTTTTTACAATACAAATCGTTACAAAGCAACTTTACAGAAAATTATGTTTCTACAATATTTAGTAGTAGCTAGTAGTTTGTGCACGTTTGACAGGATTTTAGAAAAAATAAAAAATAATAATAATAATACAAGACGTATTCAGCTAGACGATGAACTATCAATATTATTAATTAATAGTTATTATATGATGCAATCACACATGTAGCAATAATTGTTAGTTCTGTTTGTTGATTCAAGGTTAGCATCATCTGGGGTCCTCTGAGGGTCAGCATCATCTCTTCTCAGGTGTTCTGGATCCAGACTGGAGCTTGTGTAAATCCTAGTTAACATAGAAACAAAATAGAGACATCATTAGCATAGCTGCTGATCCAACAAAGTAAAATTAGTTTAACCCAAGCTAATGAATAAAAATGCACATTTGATCAGATGCAACTACACTCACAATTTAAAAGATACATTATTTGTATGCTTGGCGAAAGAGATGTGTTTTTAATCTAGATTTAAACAGAGAGAGTGTGTCTGAACCCCGAACATTATCAGGAAGGCTATTCCAGAGTTTGGGAGCCAAATTTGAGAAAGCTCTACCTCCTTTAGTGGACTTTGCTATCCTAGGAACTACCAAAAGTCCAGCGTTTTGTGACCTTAGGGTGCGTGATGGATTGTAGCGTGGTAGAAGGCTAGTTAGGTACGCATGAGCTAAACCATTTAGGGCCTTATAGGTAAGTAATGATAATTTGTAACTGATACGGAACTTAATAGGTAGCCAGTGCAGAGACTGTAAAATTGGGGTAATATGATCATATTTTCTTGACCTCGTAAGGACTCTAGCTGCTGCATTTTGGACTACCTGTAGCTTGTTTATTGACGAAGCAGGACAACCACCTAGAAATGCATTACAATAGTCCAGTCTAGAGGTCATGAATGCATGAACTAGCTTTTCTGCATCAGAAACAGATAACATGTTTCGTAGCTTGGCAATGTTTCTAAGATGGAAGAATGCAGTTTTTGTAACATTGGAAATATGATTTTCAAAAGACAAATTGCTGTCTAATATAACACCCAGATTTCTGACTGTAGAGGAAATAACAGTACATCCGTCTAGTTGCAGATTGTAATCTACAAGATTCTGTGTTGTGTTTTTTGGTCCAATAATTAATATCTCTGTCTTATCCGAATTTAATTGGAGAAAATTATTTGTCATCCAATCTTTTACATTTTTAACACACTCTGTTAGCTTAGATAATTGGGAAGTTTCATCTGGTCTCGTTGAGATATATAGCTGAGTATCATCAGCATAACAGTGGAAGCTAATTCCGTATTTTCTAATAATATTACCAAGGGGCAACATGTATATTGAAAATAGAAGGGGACCTAGGACGGATCCTTGTGGCACTCCATATTTTACTGATGATAAATGAGATGACACCCCATTTAAGTAAACAAAATGGTAGCGATCGGACAGGTAGGATCTAAACCATCTTAGAGCCTGCCCTTGAATACCTGTATAGTTTTGTAATCGATCTATGAGTATGTCATGATCTATGGTGTCGAATGCAGCATAGTAAAAAATAGTGTTGCAGCATAGCATGCAGAAAAGTGTTGATAACTCAACAGAAAACAAGGAATTTTGTGCTCAAGATGGCTAGCATATTAGCGTGCGCTAGCCTGTAGACATAGCTTTCACTACTACTAAAAAACAAAAAATAGACCAAATGTAGCTGCTTTTTCTGATTGGATAATGAATTCACTAACAAAAATAGTTACTGTCTATACAATCATGATATAGGTGTGGGTCAACATGATTTCAGATGTATTCTTGGGTAGCAACACTCTCATTAGCTCTCTCATAGCTCACAGTTCACATTCGCAATCAAGTCAGCACAAAGCTGTTTGCACCTCTCATGTGCTGCTCATGTGGATGAGAGCATCTGACTGTGGCGATGCACACACCTGTGAGGGTGCCAGAGATACAGGCCTATCACTGCATCTCAAACCCATACATGTCATGTGGTGCGTGTACTCTTACCCTAATAAAGCACATGTGACACATGTACAGTACAACTGCCTGTGTCACTTGACAATCTGGCACCATGCAGATCTGACACTGTTCTCTCAAATCAAGCGATGGAAGCGTTCTCAATCCACCTGGCAGATATCGCATGTGTCACACTCCTCCCTTTCCCTCTCCTCCAAACCTTTCTCCACTCTGTATGAAGAGACTATTTGAGTGAAGGTGCTGTGGAAGAGGACGGGTGTCCATCTGTCTTGCAGGGAATAGCTTCCTGTTTCTTCTTCCTTCCTTTAGCCACATCAGCAGGGGACAACCTGCTACTCATAGTCCATGCCAACAGTAACTTTATTACACTAGTCCAACCACATACCCACCACCCCTATATATATATGGAATCCCAGCAATCAATCTCTAATTTGTTTGTATGTGCTTGTTTGTAGTTTGTTTGTAAAAAAAATTAAATTATATATATAATTTTATTGCAATACAATGCACAGTAAAGAGATTAATTAACATATTTTGAGATCCCCATATAATGATATAGAGACTAATTCCCTTAAAATCATTATATCCCTTATGTGGACTGATGTCACCACACACCAGAGGTTCGAGTGATTCTCTTTATCTGGAGGCCTTGGCACTTGGAACAAACAAACCCATTGTAACCATGCGGGACACTGATTGGCTCTATTTTTACATCTCCATGTGACTGATGTAGGCTGTTCGACATCCGGCGTCAGCACACACCTGTTCGGGGTGTTCATTCTGCGACTTGTTTGCACAGACAACATGTGAGATGACAGGGAAGCCTCCATCTCCACAGCCCTGCCATTCAGCAAAGCTCAACAGAACCAGCATTAAAGAGAGTTTTCTCAATATGAAATTGAAAATAAAAGCTTAAACCTCATGTTTCTGTCTCTCAAAACTTGATGAATCAATCTACCCAGCTTATTTTTGATGTAAGAGCGAATGTCGCCGTTTTTTTCACTCAAATGTGTTAGGCCTTCAGTGTCTTCCGCTTCCATTTATTTTACCTGTTCAAAAACACTCCATTATACTGCTTGATATTGCAAGCTGGTATTTATTACCACATTATTTATCATATTCGTAAACATTGGTTTGCATCACAGTTTTGCTGTCTAGTGTACTTGATTTTTCTAGTTATTTACCTGTTAGCAGCTAATGAATCTGAAGTCTCGCACATTCAAAGAAAATAGCTTATTTTTGCATTGCAAAATAAGATAGCATAGCTATACAATATAAAGATTATATTATTATTATTTACTTAAATTAACTAATAAGCTACTTTTTGCAGTTCAAAGACTATTATGTGAATGAGAAATCTGTATAGTGTTCAAATCAAATGTGGCCTGATGAGTTGGGATGATGATGATAATAATAATAATAATAATAATAGTTGTAAATTAAATTAAATTAAATTAAATTAAATTAAATTAAATTAAATTAAATTAAATTAAATTAAATTAAATTAAATTAAATTCTGTTATACCCATTTAAGTTCTCTATTCTTTATTAAACGGTGAGCTTAATCTTTTTATATCATGAATTAAAGAAGCTAAAAATAATAATATCTACGAAATATCTACATCACACACTATATGCCAAGATGATGAGTTGGAGCATCCTGATCATTAGGGCTGTCATTCTGGGCAGGTGCACTCACTCTGAACTGAACCAGATAAAAACAGGCACTATTGGATTAGGCAGACTAAGGTAGGATCATGTGCGCTAATAACTTATAAATGATCGTAATGACCATCTGCAGCGTTTGGCAGACATGCTGGAAGCTCTGGTCTAATTCCTTTGAAAATGCCACTCGGTGGCTCCTTGCTGGGAAGAGATAAGATCTGCATTTGAGTGAAATGGGAAAAGAGCATTTGCACCGTACACCATAATGTTCTGCGTAAACACATATGCACTGCCTGATACATATGCACGTACCATAATGCACTGCATGCCTCTATAAATCAGGACAAGAGTTTGTCCTGTCATATTAATCCATACTCGTTTAGCTTTGCTTTTTGCTGTGCACTTGATTGAAATTTGTACCCTGCATTTTTTCCTCAGTGACATCTGCTGTTGCATATGAACCGATTACGCCTGTAGATTTTCAGTATGTCTGGTCGGAGAGTTTCCGTAGATGACAGCTACTCTTGCTAGGCAAGCAGCCCGGCTTTCCTTTTTAATCACCTCTAAACCACATTGGTCACAGTGGACACTCGGGTGCAAGTAAAAACCTCTGATGGTAGACTTAGAAGAACAAATGTTATCCGCAGTGTGTTTCTCTCTCTCTCTATGGCTCACAGCAGATTAGTGGGCAGAAGCTGAGCAGATGGGTGCAGACCTCAGCATCCGTACACAGAGCAGGAGCTTTATAGTCCTTACTGTGCTGGATCGGAGAATGTGCCCTAATCTCAGCGTGGAAGAGCTGGAGATCCTAATACTAGACCCGCTTTGGCCGCTGCGCATTTAAAGACTACAGCGTAGTTGAGGCAAGGACAAATACAGGCCCTACAGAAAAAAATGTCTAAAAAATAGCCTAACAAGTTAAGATTTTGGCTTAATTTTCTATTTTTAGAGAAAAAACACTAAAATACTGATACAAAAATGTATTCCTTTCTTTCTTTGTTTCCCTTTATAGAGAAGACCCCAATACATAGTTAGAAAGTAATTTGAAATTAAATATTATTGCAGTACATTTAACAAGAAAATACATTTTTAGTTTTTCTACTTCAAAACATTACCTTAAGTTCAATGTGTTGCTTGCCTTTTGTTTGTAATTATTTGCAAAATGTAGCAATTTCTGAGTAAAAATTATTTCAAAGTAAATCTACAAAAAAAGAAAATAAATAAATAATAATAATAATTTGGTGTAGAAAAGGTTTCCACACAGAAATTGTTAGTAGATGCCAAATAATTACAGAAAATGGCAACTGAACTGACACATTAAATTAAATGTGAAATTAAGCCAACTTCAAAATGTATTTTTACAGTGTACACCATTTATTTATTTATTTTATGTGTAAAAAAGAATATTCCAAAATTAATCAGAATTCCAATTACAGGATCCTGTGTCAGCTGCATCACAAGTATTCTCGTAGCTTAAAAAAAAAAAAAAATACTACTGTTGAACCACTGATGTTACATGGACACTATTTCTGGGCCTTGGAACATTTCAGTTGCATTGCTGTCTGCGGAGGATCAGAAAGCTCTCAGATTTCAGCAAAAATATCTTAATTTTTGTTCCCAAGGTGAACGAAGGTCTTACAGGTATGGAACGACATGTGGGCAATTGATGATGGGTGAACTATCTCTTTAAAAAACAC
Source organism: Carassius carassius (assembly GCF_963082965.1). Taxonomy (NCBI): domain Eukaryota; kingdom Metazoa; phylum Chordata; class Actinopteri; order Cypriniformes; family Cyprinidae; genus Carassius; species Carassius carassius. The sequence goes on along the minus strand of NC_081785.1, from coordinate 16,955,852 downwards.
TACATTCATTTTTTTTGAACCATTTAAAACCTTGCAAGATACGCTCCCTCGAAATCAAAAATTAGCATTTCAAATTTGAATTGAAGCTTTTTGGACAAATACTTGGCTACAGTTACAAATTTGATTTTCCTAAACAACTACAGTATGTCTGCAAAAAGAAGTCATTTTAACATATTTCAACATGAAATGTTACGTATTTTTCCAAAACCAGCCAATGCTTTTCTTGTTTATATTACAGCTCTATACACTAATACACACCAACAAACATCTCCTTTCTTCATTCTTTTTTCCAAAGCTGAAAAATGAAATGAAAAGAAGTAATTGCAGTCTGCTGACTATATGAAAGAGCAACATCTGAGCAATAAAATGTTCCAGTGGGTGCACTTAAGCTGTTAGTGTTACTGTAGGACTGTGTTTAGGGAGTGTTTGTGATCATGTTGGAGCAGGCGTATGGTGTCCAGATCTTCCTCTGGGAAATGAGTGTGTCAACTTCTGCCCACATAACCTGCTGTCTTTGTCGTGCGTGTTGAGCTGCTGTCATCTGTTTCTCTTTCTCTCACTTTCTGTGGTTGCTGTGTGCTTAAACGCAGATGTTTCTTTATGAGTCCACTGCAGATCATTGGACTGAAGTGACTGCATGGTAAAAAGATTATGAGATGCACAGAAAACCGTGTCTGTCTGTGTTTGCTGGTTTCCATGTGATGCATGAAAATATATGCATCTTCCGTAAGGACGGCTGCTTCACCGGCATCCCATTGGCTCCCTGTATATCTCTTCATTATCACTGATCACTCAATCACTCATAGTCGTCCAACCTCTCAGCATGTGGCTGGCTGTAGTTTGTCATCATTTCCATACTGAGCCGCACGGCTGCTTGCTAGACAGAAGTCTACCTCCTCCGAGTAGCTTCCTGGTTACATCTGTGGGCTTGTTGGAGAGGATCAGACAATGATGAACTAATGAGTGTTAATTAGCATGCTCATTGGGGCTGCTCTTCTGAGAGGACAGGGGTGGAGCAGGGTCAGAGAAGGGACGCTGCTGTGGAAATCACTGCCAATTACAATTAAACTTGTTTACTTGTTCAATGTCTTTTTGTACACAATTCGTGGGTTAGTTTTTGGCACATACAGATATTTGATTGGCATTTTAGTAATGTTAATACTAGATAAAAGGCAATTGCCTTTCTGATTTTTTTGTTCTATGATACTTTTGTATCGTTTAACATATTTATATGTGCATTTATTTAGAGGTTTTGCATTTGAGTTTGATCACTGTACACTGTCATTATGGATGAGCGCAAGCAGGACATTTTTCTAATTTTCTCCTGTTGGGATCCAAAAAAGAAATAAAGGTATACAGCATTAGAACAACACAGTGATGACAGTATATACAGGTGCATCTCAATAAATTAGAATGTCGTGGAAAAGTTCATTTATTTCAGTAATTCAACTCAAATTGTGAAACTTGTGTATTAAATAAATTAAATTCACTCAGACTCAAGTTGTTTAAGTCTTTGGTTTTTTTAATTTGATGATTTTGGCTCACATTTAACAAAAACCCACCAATTCACTCTCAACAAATTAGAATATGGTGACATGCCAATCAGCTAATCAACTCAAAACACCTGCAAAGGTTTCCTGAGCCTTCAAAATGGTCTCTCAGTTTGGTTCACTAGGCTACACAATCGGGAAGACTGCTGATCTGACAGTTGTCCAGAAGACAATCATTGACACCCTTCACAAGGAGGGTAAGCCACAAACATTCATTGCCAAAGAAGCTGGTTGTTCATAGAGTGCTGTATCCAAGCATGTTAACATAAAGTTGAGTGGAAGGAAAAATTGTGGAAGAAAAAGATGCACAACCAATCGAGAGAACCGCAGCCTTAAGAAGATTGTCAAGCAAAATCGATTCAAGAATTTGAGTGAATTTCACAAGGAATGGACTGAGGCTGGGGTCAAGGCATCAAGAGCCACCACACACAGAAGTATAAAGGAATTTGCTGAACCACAGACAAAGTAAGAGGCATCTTACTTGGGCTAATGAGAAGAATAACTGGACTGTTGCACAGTGGTCCAAAGTCCTATTTTCAGATGAGAGCAAGTTTTGTATTTCATTTGAAAACCAAGGTTTAGAGTCTGGAGGAAGGGTGGAGAAGCTCATAGCCCAAGTTGCTTGAAGTCCAGTGTTAAGTTTCCACAGTCTGTGTTGATTGGGGATGCAATGTCATCTGCAGGTGTTGGTTCATTGTGTTTTTTGGAAACCAAAGTCACTGCACCCGTTTACCAAGAAATTTTGGAGGACTTCATGCTTCCTTCTGCTGACCAGCTTTTTGAAGATGCTGATTTCATTTTCCAGCAGGATTTAGCACCTGCCCACACTGCCAAAAGCACCAAAAGTTGGTCAAATGACCATGGTGTTAGTGTACTTGACTGGCCAGCAAACTCACCAGACCTGAACCCCAGAGAGAATCTATGGGAAATTGTCAAGAGGAAAATGCTGAAAAGAGCTGAAGACCATTGTCAAACAACCTGTGCTTTCATACCACCTCAGTTCCACAAACTGATCACCTCCATGCCACGCTGAATTGAGGCAGTAATTAAAGCAAAAGGAGCCCCTACCAAGTACTGATTACATGTACAGTAAATGAACATAATTTCCAGAAGGCCAACAATTCACTGAAATTATGTTTTTTTTTCCTACTGGTCTTATGAAGTATTCTAATTTGTTTTGATAGTGAATTGGTGGGTTTTTGTTAAATGTGAGCCAAAAATACCAGAAAAGAACCAAAGACTTAAGCTACTTCAGTCCGTGTGCATTGAATTTATTTAATACACGAGTTTCAAAATTTGAGTTGAATTAGTGAAATAAATTAACTTTTCCATGACATTCTAATCTAATGAGATGTATAATATATATATATATATATATATACTGTTCTTGAAACAAACATGCAAAGCTTCTGGGTGGATACATTTCATCAAGGGTGAGAAGGAATGATCTGCAAAAAGTGTGCAAGAGGCACAACATAATTCTTAGCAGTATTTTCATGAACTCAAATGAGATGTTGCAATGTTAGCAGTACTGATTTGCTGAAAATAAGTGGGTGTGGCCAAATTAGGATTATTGCTAACAGTTCACACATTTTTCTTTTAGTTGATGTACCCATTTACCAGAAATTTGTACTATGTCTTAAAGCTGTTGGTTTACGCATCAAGGCCAAGCAAAATGCTGTATTTTACATCTTTTAGGTCTGGTTTTGCACATCTTCATGATTATATATGTGATTAGCCACAAATAGTGCTCACAGTGAGCCTCATACTGTCCATCTCTCTGTTCTTACATCTGTCATTCCTCTCCAACCTGTTTCTATATTGCCTTATATCACTGCATTAATTAATGTTTACCATGTAGTTTTTTCCAGGAGCATAAAGAAGAAAAAAAACAGTCAACTCGGCCTCACAGAATTAAGTCTGTCTCAAGGCAGAAACAACTGCGAGAGCAAGCAGGGCGACTTCCAAATGAGCTGTAACTTGTTTGATCTCTTGCTAACTGCTCAAATCCTGCACAGCTTGAGAATGATGTGGTTTAGCAACTAGCTGCCCTGGCTCCTCTCAGGATGACTATCTGGGTGACTGCTCACAGTGTGTGTGTGCTTTATCTGTAGACACTCCCCCTCAGATCAATGGCATAGTCAATACTTCCCGTGCCTGGCCCATGTGACAGTGGGTATTAAAGAGGTGAGCAGCCTGTTTCTCCTGAAGAGACGCTAGTATCTAGAAGGAAGAGAGAGAGAAAAGTCTTGCCGTATGCTAGACTGCTGATTAATGCGGTCATAGTCAAGCTTATCTGCCATGTACAGCTGACCCTGTGTGTCTAGTCTAATGAACTGGGCTAGATCACAAAAGAGATTTGTAAAATTAAACACGTGGAGTTTGTGAGACCAAATGAGACATGAAAATTTAAAAACAAAAAAGACATTATCAGTGTGTAAAACCTGGATAGGAACCACTCAAGGCATTTCAGGTCAAATGCAGTTTGCATGTGGTTACACTAAGTCACTTGTTTTACAGCTGAAACCAGGTCAAAGCATGATATGCTGCATGAGGGTTTAACCGGTTTCACTTATAGGATGAATTAATAACCCAGTTGTCACACAGTAGATCCTTTCCTGGTGCGTCTTAAAAGGGAACCATTATTTTATCTCATTACAGCAGATAAGCTGTGTCAACACCACATCAAACCCAAGTCATGGATTCAAACACAAGTCAATACATAAAAATATTGTGTATGGGTCATGTTTTATCCCACCCCATAAAATAAATAAATTTGCATGCGTGTATATGGAGTCAATAAGAAGTCTATTATAGTCACCAAGCCTGCATTTATATTATAATATTTAATATATATGTTGTGAATAACTGTAATAGCTATATTTTTAAATGTTTTCAGCAGGCAATATCCATGTCACAATCCTTCAGAAATCATTCTTTCATGCTGATTTGGTGCTCAAGAAATATTTCTCGCTATAATCAGTGTTAAAAAGAGTTGTGCTGAAGTCTTTTGTAACATTATAAATGTCTTTACAGTCATTTTGATTAATTTAACGTGTCAAAATACAAGTATTAATTTCTTGCAAAGTATTATTTATTTCATAAATGTTTATTTTATAATATTTTTTTAATTGTACTGTATCATTTTATCTCAGTGTTTATTATAATTATGTGGAGTATAATTAATGTGATTAAAAAAAAACTCAAAATTAAAATGCCTGGCTGCATACAGTGAAGATAATGTAAAGTGTAAATGTGCTTAATTGTCATAAAAATAATGTTACAGTAGAATAAACCCAGTCATGGTCCTAAAATAGACTGAATTAAATACAAAATATAAATTATATATTCATTTTAATTTTGGGTTGAAATGCATTTGTTTTTGTGATATTCACTCCTGAATAGGCATGCATGCTATAGGCTCATTTAAAGGAACTGGATTTGGAGATATACATTTTTTTTTTCTGAAGAGTGAAAGCCATATGCTGCTCTCTCTGAACTTACAAGTAAAACTTTGCTCAGCCGAAAAATCTTCAATTCTTTTCCCTTGTCCTCTGATCACATGCAAGTGCATGAGGCCAGATCCATGGCTTTTTAAACCCATTAGTGACACCTGTGTGTGTGTGTGTGTGTGTGTGTGTGTGAGTGTGTGGATGATGGAGATGCTCAGGAGGAACAGGCGGCCAAAGCAGATTATTAGAATCTCACATGTTGCGTAACAGATCCTCTTCCTCGAACCTGCTGCAGTCCACCCATCAGCTGCTCCGCTAAACATTCATCTCTTACTTACACTTACAGTGTAAGTTTACAGTGTGTCTTCCTAGTTTGGAAATAATAAATAATGTATTTGATTTCCCAGCATCTGAAATGGGTGCTTATGAAAGACTAATGCTTAATTGCATGTATGTTGATTGGACTTTGGTAGTGTTTTTGTAGGTGCATTTCCCGCTGTATTTTCACACAGAATTTGCTAGTAAAATTGAACAGTTAGAACAGTTAGAAATAAACAGCAAGTAACGCATTGAATTAAATATGACATTTTGTAGTAAAAAAAAATGTAAAAGGTATTTTGTTGTAAAATGTTCTCTAATAATCTGTTTTTTTTTTTACAATAATAAAAAAAAAGTCTACAACAACAACCAGTAAAGCATGGCACTAGCAACGGCAAGGTCATGGGTTCGATTCCCAGGGAATGCATGAATACATTTGGAAATAAGTATTTGCCAAATATACAAATGGAAAATAAGTACTTGTTTGGGTTGTAATATATCAAATGCATTGATATGTAATGCAAATTCAACACACTGATACAAAAATATATATATTTTACATAATTAATATTACTTGTTATATTATTTTTATTATACTTGGTTTTTTATCAGTTAAATTCTTATCCGAAATACAATTCTTGACATCTTCTGGTGTATAATTATAAATAATATTACAATTATCGAAGCATAACAGACTGAAAACAAATTTCTGATTTTATTTTGCATTGCATCATTTATTAATCAAAACATTGTCAAACCAAATATTTACTCTTGTACGTGTGTATGTGAATGTATGTGGATTATACAGTATGTGTGTGTGTGTGTGTGTGTGTGTCTGCATGTCTGTTGTACAGTATGTGTGTGTGCACATATGTGTGTGGCCTGAAGGTCCCCGCCAGACTGCTCACCTCATGTAGGTTCAGTCAAAAGCTCTCACAAATGTCATTAACTTCCCAGCCTGTGGCTGATCAGTCCATGTGCTCACAAGCTGCTGCTGGCCAACTGCAGTGTGAGTGTTTGTCTTCTACCATGAAACAAGACTGAGATGTGGACAAGTTCACACTGAGTTCAAACTGACAGTGACTTACAAAGTGACCAGGATACTTATTTTCGAACAGAACTGGTGATTTTTAGCGACGTTAGAGATAGAGGCCTTTGACAGCATAATGTGGGCGTGTCCACTGATGTGACCAAGTTGAGAAAAGTTAATATTTATGCAAATTAGTAGAAGTTTGTGATACTGTACTTTTAACAGTTTCTAAATATTATATGATTAATTTATATAATATGCATTTATCACAGATTGTTTCTGCATATTGTGTTAATTCATAGCAGCAGGAAACTGATTCAGTGACAAAACAAAATCAAATCTTTTTTTTTTCATCTAATTTTCAATCTTATTTTTGCAAGCATTGGAAAGTTATGCTGACCACCAATGGATCAATGATGTGACCATTTTTTTTTATCTTATTTATTAATTTAGTCAAAAATATATAAAAAATGCTATTCAGTTATCCAGTGTAAGAGAGATTTAGATTTGATAAATAAATAAAAAAGGTTTGTGATTTTGCTTGAATTTATACTATTTGATCTGTACAAAATCTAATTATTATAAAAAATAAAAACATTTTGGGAAAAAAAAAATAATAATTAGATTTTCTACAGATCAAAAAAATCCTCAATATAAGCAGAAGAGCATACTAATTTATACAAATTCACCACCAGTTTGCCAAAACATAAATATCCAAAGCACATCAGCTGGTCGAGGGGGTTCCTCAAGGATTAGTTTTTGGACTCCTCCTCTTCTCCAAATACGCTACATCTCTGGGACCCATTATACAGGCACATGGTTTTTGCTACCATTTCTATGTTCATGATTTACAGCTCTACAATTAATTTCAATCAGATGATCCAAGGGTAGCTGCACAGATCATATACTGTCTGGCAAACACCTAAGCTTGAATGCAAGCAAAACACCTAGAGCTCAACTTAGAAAAGACAGACAAGTACAGCAAAATCTGCACGATTTGCATTGCACAACATCAGGTCCTTCTTAACAGAGCAGCACAACTTCTCATCCAGGTCCTTGTCATTTCTAGGCTGGACTATTGCAGTGCTCTTCTGGCTGGACTTCCCTCAAATGCAATCTACAAATTATTCAGAGCTCAACAACATGAGTGGTCTTCAATAAGCCCACGTCACACCTCTGTTTATCTCTCTGCTCTGGCTATTGAATGCTGTTTGCATCAAGTTCAAAATTGTATATAGAACAGCCACAGCCCATCGTTCTACCTCCACTCCCTCTTATGAGTCTATATCCTCTCTAGATGCTTGAGGTCAGTAAGTGAATGACACCTGGATGCTTTGGATAGAAATTAATAAATCTAAAGGTAAAATGTAAAGTTAATGATTAATAATATTTGAAAAATGTTTGTCCGCAAGATCAAAGTCATGATTTCTCTTCACTGTTCTCGCTTCGGATCAGGATAGGCTGTTGTTGGAGCAGTTAGTAGTATGTCCTGGAGTTTGGGGAATGTGGTGTTCAGTAATAAACAGCACCATGGTGACCGCAGCTGTTGCAGTGGCAGACAGAGAACATCAGCAGCAGTAGTAGAGGTATTGAGGGTCCGCTGAGAACTATAAACACCAGCAGGCCATGACTTCCACAAATAGATCTCTTAGGAGAAAAAAAGAGAGTAATAAAAAGCATAGAGGGGATGTGTGGGAGTGTGTACAACAGAGAAGGGAAGGATTATTTTCTTCTGGAACCCAGAATAATCAGAAGAGTCATAATTTTACATGTTTTAAATTGGCGCTTTTAATTGATGTGTGCATTGGTGGCAGATTATTAGGAATAGTATTGTTTTTGCAACTCATTAGATAAGCAAATTCAGACATGCTAGATGAATCAAATTCATAATGTGATTGCTATTAGAGTTTGTTTTATCTTGTCGTGGGTTTACCACAAATTTTGCAGACACAATATTTGTTTTTTAATAATTATAACCTCTTGTTTTAAATTCTCTGCATACTGTATTAAGAGACATGTGCATGTACAGTTGAGTACCCGTATCCCTTTTAGTTTGTAACTATATTCATCATGTAGCACAGTTTAAAGTATTACATTAAAATGTAAAACGTCAATAAAATAATAAAGTCTTTGCAAAGAAATCTCTATTTTCCCTAAATTATAAATAAAACCAACTGTTTTTGCCCTCAATTAAAGTATATATGTTGGCATAGAATTTTACGTCAGATTTGGTCATGTGTTTTAAAGGTATTTTTATTGCCACAAATGAGCTTTATGTTGCAGCAGTGACAGATTGTTTATAATAATGCAGAATAAACTTTTTTTTTAAAATTATTATTGCTTTCTTTCTTTAAATATTGTTTATGGAGAGACCCTGATTAACCTATAAGCCATTTTTTAGCTTTCATCTTTGTGCTGCTGGAGAAAAGCCTGACCTTTTTGACCATATGGTGCCCTGCATTATACTTTAACTAGAGCTAGACTCTGGGCCACAACTTTAAGTGTGCTCACTAATATTCAAATAATCCGTGTGATTATGGGAGTGGTTATTAAAATGAATATGGGCAGCAATGTGGAAACAGATGTCCGATGACCCACATCTGTGTGTTCCTGCTGAGTAGGATGAGTGGGTGTGTGTGGACAGGCGGGTGTCTCACAGGGCACAGCTGTGGTCGGGCTGCTGGTTTGTCCACCCACCCATTTATCTGTCCAGGAGTGTCCTACAGAGACAAGAGCAATTCACTCCTACTGAGCTGAAAACAGCATCTATGTCTAAGAAAATACTTGGAACATTTACAGTATAGGATGGCAGTAGTAAAATACTTAGAGACGAGCTCTGTGGTTTTTCTGTGTGCTGCAGATGTGTGGTTTTGTCTACACCCGAAAAACAGCAAAGATGTGCTTTTATCTTGGAAAAATGATTAGAAGAGGGGACAGCCCCAGGAAAATATGCACAGAATTGCTGTGCTGTGAAACCATAAAAATTTAGGTTATTTCTAGCAGTAATTCAATTTGATCTAAAGTTACAGTCATCATCACTCAGGCATTTCAACATGGTGTAAAATGTCTGTTATTGATATAAATTATTATTCATTTTATTCTCATGGCATGCCCACAGAATGGCCAACATCCCTTCGCTAAATGTTTGACAGAAAATTGGCAATAGCTGACTGAAATTGCTAGATCCATTCTGACTGGCTTGACGCAACTTCCAGGACGAAGGACATTTTCTTATTAGTGCATCTGGTAACGTTATATCAAGCAATTATATATGTTAAATAATAAAATGAATGAATATTTGTTATGAATATATTAAATAAATTACTATTAACATGAATATATATATATATATATAGACCACATGTCAGTCAGACAGTGTTTTCCTGTTTAAGGGGCCGGCTCTTGACTAGAATAAGTCATACTGATGAATAGACATTTTGCTGCTAGTCTAGACTATTCTTTTCAGTTTTCTGTGTCCTTTCCCAACCTTCATCACCTCATCCCCCTCTTTTTGTTCTCATCTCTGGTTGTTGCACACGGCGCTGTACTGGGGCATCTCTCAGTGATTGACAGCTGGGGTCAGCATGTTGACACAGTACTCTGGCCCTGTCATCATGACTGTTCATCCCATGCTGGCCTGGGTTAGTGACAGACGCCGGAGGAGCCATTTACTCCCGCTGCTGTTAAAGGCCCATCATCATCGCAGTGCAGCGGAGTGAGAGAATCCGTGTTTCCTGAAATCGTCTTCCTCCAACTGCCATAAATCAAAGGGAATCTGCGGGAACTTAATTAGCTTAATTGCTATGTTTGCTCTAACATAACACTGATCACTCCATCGTTTGAGATACTGCATTTGAATAGGGATAAAACAGATGGTACACTGTCTTTTTGCACCCTTGTAGAAGATTGTTTGGGGAAGATGAGAAGTAAAGTTAAACATTCCTGTCAGCTGATCAGATTTTAGCGTTATGTTTAGGGCTGTGGTTGGAGCTTGAACAACGTTTTTACCAACTCATCAATTCCCTCTTATTTCTGTCAGTGGTTAATGGTAGTTAATGGTTATGTTTAGGCTTAGGGCGAGATGTTGATCCACTATTAAAGTGACATCAAACGCCATTATGGATAGATACTGACATTTGTTGTCACTCCCTATAGTGTCTCTTCCATTTAAAATCTCCAGGGATGTGTAGTTCTGGGAAGCTACAGCTGCTCAAGCTCCACCCCTTTGTCCTCATTGGCCCAAGTTCCCCACACACTGCAGAGTCAATAGGAAGAGCTTGACATCCAGCTCCCTCTCTCAGGATGTAATGGGTGGAGCTTGAAGGCCCAACCACACCATAACCATAAACCTATCCCTAATTAGGTCAAGCTCCACCCATTAGGACCACAGAGGTGGTTGTAAGGACATTAAAATAGACCAAGGTTGTAAGGACATAGTTAAAATAGTCCATGTGACATCAGTGGTTCAACTGTAATTTTATGAAGCTACGAGAATTTGTTGAATTGTTGAATGAAGTTGTTATTTTTGTTTTATTTGTGCACAAAAATAGCTTCATAAAATTACAGTTGAACCACTGATGTTACATGGACTATTTTAACGATGTCCTTACTATGTTTGTGGTCTTGGTAATGTTGTAATTGCATTGCTTTCTATGGAGATTCAGAGAGCTCTTGGATTTCATCAAAAATATCTTAATTTGTGTTCAGAAGATGAACGAAGGTCTTATGGGTTTGGAATGACATGAGTAATTAATTACAGAATTTTCATTTTTGGGTGAACAATCCCTTTAAATATTTACCATGTGATGATTCTGCTAATGTATTTAATATGCACTCCCATCAGAAGAAGAAAATTGAACTATTTTATAAATCTGTGTGTACTTGCTTACTTATAAGTCACCTAAACTAAGATGAAAGGACCCAGTAAATGGTCACTTTAAAGCCAGTTTCCTTGACTACAGCATTTTTATTGTAATAGTCAAACTCCGGAGAGCATCAAAACAGCCCTTAGCCTGTGTAAATATATAGTCATTTTGATTTATTGGATGTTGGTATATTACATTTATAGTAGTAGTATATATTGTATTGTATAGTAGTCTTAGTAGTAGTGTATATTGGCCAGTTTCATCAGTTTCAAGATCTCAGCCTATCTCTGTTCACTTCAATGAAACTATCAACTTCAAATATCTTACCCCTACAGAGGTAAATCAACTGACAGCATGCTCCTCTTGAGATTACCTTTGTAGTTGACTGTAGTGGACTGTATGACAGTGCTGGTGGATGTGGGAGGGTGGCTGGTATTCATGTCTTTGCAGAATTGCTGCAGAAACCTTCTGCATGTTACCACTGATGAATTTCAAAGATGTGCTTTCGCCCACTGAAACGCAACATGGAGATCACGCTCATGGTTTAAGAAGATATCCAATACAATAAGAGGGTACCAGAAGGGAAGAAAGTTTACGTAGGCTGTCTAATTGTTTTCTTTTTTTTTTTTTTGAGTGGATCATATATTTCAGCATTTGGTCAGGCTCCATTTTTTTTTCCCTCCACACCAATCCTAATTAGTGTTTTCTAAACCTTTTTGCAAACAAGCCACTGATATGAAGTATGTCAACTATGAAACGGACCTCACAAATGAGAGAGATAAGAGCGTGTTTGTTTCTGTTAGTTAGTGTTGCTGTAAAAGCACAAGGACAATAAAATACAATAAAAACATAGTGATGTCGCATTTTATCACGCTGTACAGCGATGAAATAAGAATCCGGTCACTGGAAAAGACACACTGTTTTGAAAACATTGGAACAATTGTTACATGAGATTAGGTAAGTTAATAGCGTTAATACTCCCCAATGCTGGTCAGAAATAACAGCAATGTTTTGCCTTCATATTAACATAAGGTTTACATGTGTTATACCTGACATGTTCTTAAAAACAGAGCAAAAATGTCCCATCTTTGTGATAGCATTGATGATAGAACATGATTCTATTTCTGGCGCGTGGGCGAAAGGCCTATGTTTGAATTCAAAACTCATAAGTTCAGTGTTTCTCACAACTTGTGACATGTTGATGTTGCATGGGAAACAGCTGAGTAAGATCAGTGCTCCACCTATTCACCTCTTGAGGTTTTTAGAGCATGATATGTTATTTCTGTTCAGAATAGAGGGGGCAGTTGATTTTATGAAGAAACTTACAGTTTGTTTACAGTAGGTAATTTATTTCGCTCTGCTTTTGTTTGAGTTTATGCATAGCTGTCAGTCTGTGGATTTTTTAGGCAAATTTTTCTCATACTGGATCATTTGCAGAGGTCTTTCTCTTGAGCATAGCCATTATATTCACATGAGATGAGACAAATTTGCAGACTTTGGTTCTACTAACTCTTTCACAGGCAAGTCAAAAGCAGTGATCCTAATTGGCTTCACTGATTAATTCATATAAAATGTCTTTGACAGGCTGATTTTTAGATCTTGCTAAAGTGAAGACAGAGTATTTTGATATGGCATAAACAGTCAATTATTGTGGTTAGTTCATTTATAGGTTGGTCAGCTTTCTGTTTTCACTATCGTCTTTTGTTTATCTTTGTTAAGTTACTGAGAAAATGTTTTGTTGGATTTCTGTCAGTGGTGTCAGATGGACTTCATATTTTCAGAGGGTTAGTTATCTCACATAACCTTTAATACATTTGTATTTGTGTAATCTTGCATGATAAAGCATCCGTGCTTCCAGTCTCATAATAGTGTAACATTCTTTTAACACAATTTACTTTACGTGTGAGATATCAGCTACAGTCAGGCACATGCAAAAGCCATGCAGATAAAGACAAGATTTCACGAAAGAGGATGTGTTTATGCAAGACAGTTCTTGTTCTCTGTGATGATAAAAACGTTTCTTCACTAAGTGTCTCTGTTCCCTTAGATAAAAATTCCCTTCTGAGCTTCCTATTTCTGTTAGAATGCTTAAGACCTCTTGGATTTACCAGCAGTGCTGCGAAACAACACATTGTGTTTATGTTAGAGGCTTCAGTGCATTAAATAAGGGGCATATCTGCTTGTGTTTGTGGTCCTCCTCCTGCAGCTCGGGCTGTGGACGTGGAGGGGTGAGGCAGAGTTGACAGCTTTCCTGTGAGGAGGTTCTCCTTGTAGAAAATGACGTCTGGAGACCTGACCTTGAACTTGGTAGAAAAGGCCAGAGCATTTAGAGAGGTCTCTGGAAGGAAATGCTGTAACTTTCTCTGTGTGTATATGTATACGTACAGTTTTCTGTGAAAGTTTGGGCACTCCTGATAATTAGCATAATTTCAATTTATAATCTGCTGGTCTTTCGTAGCAGCAAATTTATTTGGAATTTGTGTCTACCTTATGAAAACAGTAAAATTTCAGTTCTGAAATGTATTGAATCAACAGAAACAATACAATGTGAATAATAACAAAAATACACAGGTGCAAAAATTTGAGCTCCCCAATGAAATAATCTCATCAATATTTAGTAGCTCTACCTTTTGTTGAAATAACAGCCTGTAGACACTTTTAATAGCCACTGGTAAATTCATGAAATCTTGCTGCAGTTATTTTGGACCATTCTTCACAAATTTTATTCCAGTTCAGTCAGGTTTGATGGCTGCCAAGCGTGGACCAAGCGTGGCTTCAAATCATTCCATAGATTTTCAATGATGTTCAAGTCTGGGGACTGGGATGGCCATTCAAAAACATTTAATCTGTGTGTGTGTGCATGAATTCCTTGGTAGATCTGGAATAATGCTTTGGGTCATTATCCTGCTGAAACAACCAACCCCGGTGTAACTTCAACCTCTTGACCGATTCTTGAACATTGTTCTTGAGAATATGTTGATACTGGATGGAATCTATGCGACCCTCAACTTTGACAAGGTTTCCAATTCCTGGGCTTATCACAGCCCCACAGCATGAGGGATCCTCCACCAAATTTTACAGTGGGGAACAGGTTCTTCTTCTGGAATGCTGTTTTCTTTTTCCGCTATGCAAAGAGCCTCTGGTTATGACCAAATAACCGTCTTACCGATTCATCTGTCTACAACAAATTATTCTAAAATAATTCAGGCTTTTCCAGATGAGCCTTTGCATACCTCACAGGACTCTGCTTGTTGGCAGTTCACAGAAAAGGCTTTTATCTGCATCAGCCTTCCATCGAGCTGTTCCTTGTGCAAAGTGTGTGGACTGTGAAACACTGTACTATGACATTATCAGCAGCAAGATGTTCTTGGAGCTCTTCGTCTGTGGCTTGTCTGTGACCATTCTAACCACTCTTCAGCTTTGCCTTTCAGATTTTTTTCTCTGCCTACCACATCTTTCCTTCACAAGGACTGTTCCTGTCACCTTCCAATTTATAACTATATTTATTGACAAACACTATAACACTTTTGCTATATGTATGACAAGACAAAAAATAATTTTCCATATCCATCTTATAACATCCAGAGACCCCTCTTAAAATCAAAACCTTTTTAAAAATGTACATTTAACATGTATTCATTGAGTAGATGAATTTATCTAAAGCAATGTACAAATGAGCCTTTTTTTATTTATTTTAATTATATTTAACTGTGCATGATAATTTCCCCTATTTGTATATGTATTTTTTCTTTGCTGTCATCAAATGCTCAATTAACAGGTTAATCTCTAAATATTAATAATGTAATGTTTAGCAAAACTCAAAATGAATATCCAATTTTCATATGAAAATTCTAAATTTTGAGATGCTTAAATTCACTTGTAAATTATTTTATAGTGTTGTATTTAGACTTATAATATGTCATTTTACTGTACAAATATTGTCAAATGAATGGTTTTTTTAACATATAGTTTGTGGTAGAAAAACAATAAAGCACATTCCAAGAAGCATTTTGTCTGAATCAAATGTGTAAATATACAATGAAATGTTCCTTTAAAGCAGCTACAATAGCGAGATTGTATTTCACATGGCTCATTCCTCCACATGTCCCCTGAGGCCTTCACTAGACCTTAAACCTCTGGCAATTATCTAATTAGCTCAGGGAAACCCTGAATTATTAAAGTCGCCTAAATCATTCAGAGCATGAGCCTAAAGTCTGCCGTGTTCAAAGGAGATGGAAGGACGCAGAGCAATAATGTCAGCTATCCAGCTGTCAGGATGATTGTTCTTATGAAAGACATTTGTCACCAGCATCAGTTACACCGGTGATACCTTGTTCAGAGTAACTTTACCCATACATCCTTTCACATGATGCATCCTTTACATAGCATCCTTTATATAGTATTTAAACTTTGAAATTAGTGTTTTTAATGACTTCATCTTGTGTAGAAGCCTGGGAACAATCATCATTTTTGTCCCCTTCCAACAGCTGGAAATATTTGCACTTACTTTCAATGCGTCATTGTAGACACAACCAATCTGAGGGACAAAAGATAAAATAGCTTTCCCACCATCCTATATGAGAGGTTAGACAGGCCAAAGCATTAATACTACTTGTTTAAAGATATAATGCAACAATGCTGTCAAAACCATCAATAGATTCTTTCTTAAGCAGTATTTGTATGTTTCTTAAAGTCTTGAGAAGATGGTAAGTGGTTTCAAGTTTTGTCCCAGTGACCCTTTGCTGGCAGCAGCTGATATTGAAGCTGGAAAGAACAACAAATTTTGGTTTTATGTAATCACTTGGACTAATATTTGTGGACACAAACCTCTCCAAGTTCAAGTTTCTCTGGCCCGGTTGATTGATTCCAGAGAGACGTCTCAAGGCCCTTTCACATGAAGCGAGGCTTCAGCGCATCTCTCAACACAAACGTCATTCGCTGCTTACATCTCCACAAAAAAAAAAAGATTGCAGATGGCATCAGAGAATGTTGGTTTTGTGACGTTGTTAGTTGAATTCTGAAAACAGGAAGTGTACTGTACGTTGTTTATGGGCCGTTCAGACTGAAAGCATTTAACTGCTAGAAGGGGCACATCGAGAATGAACAGGAGATGCGCTCATAGGCTTATTTACTCCCACACATTGTTGCTAATATAAACTCAATACAAATATGGTTATTCTGCCCTCTGGGCTGATCTGATTGGTCAGTTTTGGGTGCTATACAGTAGCTTGCTGTTTTGCTCCATATGATCAAAGCTGAATTTTCAGCATCATTACTCCAGTCTTCAGAGTCATACGATGCTTCAGAAATCATTCTAATATGCCGATTTGCTGTTCAATAATTGTCTTTGTAATGATAAAAACCTTCGTATTCATCCGCAAGAAGGAGGCGGGAACCGGCGGACAATCAAAGGACATTTTAATAATTCAAAATAAACACAAAACAGCGCACCAGCCCCTCACGGACGACTGGTGCGCTCAAATAAAAATCCAAACACAACTAAAAGCCCAGGCCTGGTCCTCTCTCGTCCTTCACTGTCGTCGCTCCAGTTTTATATCCTTCCATCTCCTCTGTGGGACTCAATACCGGTGGTGGGTCGCAGGTGTAGCGGATTTCCCAATCACTCCACCGGCCTCACTCGTGTTCCCACATCCCTCGGCCCCGCCCCACTCGTCACAGTCTTATTATTATCATAATTTAAAACACTTGTGTACATTTTTTCAGGATTCTTTGATGAACAGAAAGCTCTGAAATAAGCTATCTGTCATGGTTGGTAAACCGTGATCTCAGGGTGTTTACACTTTGTGGTGAATTCTGTGTGTTCCGCGTCTGCACTGATTAGTTGTGGGCGTCTCCATTAATTGTATCAGCAACAGCTGTCACTCATTACTCATCCACTATATAATGGCTTGTCTCACGTCTTGTGTTTGTGAGATCGTTGTCTAATGTTTGTTGTGGTTCCCCTGTTTGTTGGCTCTCAGTGTCGTTTGCGTTTGGATGTCTGTGTTTCCCCAGAACCTCATCCTCTCTCCGCACATTCACTCAGCCACGGCAACTTACCTTCGGCTCTACTCCCCGCAGTTCCTGTGCCATCCTCTCCTGCTGCTTCACGCCATCATCATCCGGATTACTCACCTTCTCTCCGCCATCAGCTGGATTCCTCACCTCTTCACCATCCCCTCGGAGTGTCGCTGTCTCATCATCATTGTTTGTTTATGTACTCACTTTATATCTTCTCATTAAATCAGTAAACTTGCATTTGCTTCCAGACTGGCCTTTCACCCACCGTCACACTATCTGAAATAAGTTTTTGTAATACACTATACCATTCAAAAGCTTGAAGTCGGGGGTGGGGGGGGGGGGGGTGGCTTGGGTTATATAAATTAATACTTATATTTTTACTAAAGGTCCTTTAAATTGATCAAAAGTGTCGATAAAGCATTTTAATACTAAAACAAGTAACTTTTATTACTAAAGATTTCTATTTCACATAAATGCTGTTCTGATGAACTTTCTATCAAAGAAACCTGATAAAATCTACTCAACTGTTTTCAACATAATAATAATAATATATATTTTTTGAACAGTAAATCAGATTATTAGAATGATTTCTAATAGAGGATAGACAAGTGATGTATTCATAGCATGGAGACCATGTTTAAATATGAGTTAGGTTCATAGGTTCACCACGTGATCATATTATAATTATTTAATATTTTGGATCCTCCACATAGTATTTTAGGTTTCATCTGGGATTGAGGACATCTCTTATTTAGATATTCAGCAGTAAGCCCACATGCGCCATTTAACATCATATTGAATAAAACCCAACACATTAGTAGAGCTACAATATTTGCCTAATATTAGTTCACAAACAGACTTATCGTCATATTAGTTGTAGTGGGTGACTTACTAACCAACAAGTTATGGTATTAATCAAGCTACCAAACAAGGTAGTTAATCGCTCATGGAAAAACACATCAGACATAATTTTTTTGTCATGACTTTTTATTAATGATCCAGCATCATCTGTATTAAAGAGAAAGAATCACGTCATCTGATGGTTAAAGTGAATAAAAGTTTTTTTTTTTTTGTAAGTATATGTGCTTATATCATTTATAATAAACAGAGTGGTTTGTAATGATATTTTTGGAGTCTAAGGGTATTTCTGGGGCCTGGAGAAGTTTTGTCATGCCCTGACATTTGTGCTTCTCTCCTTGTCTCTGCGGAACTACCAGAGTCTCTCTATGTCTCTGCTGAGCTACCAGAGCCTCTACACATCTCTGCTGAACTACCAGAGCCTCTCCACGTCTCTGCTGAACTACCAGAGCCTCTCCACGTCTCTGCTGAACTAACAGAGCCTCTCCTCGTCTCTGCGGAACTTCCAGAGGCTCGTCACATCTCAGCCGAACTCTCTGAGCGCTCGACTTATCCTGTTGTGGCCATGGAGGCCACCCTTAACCTGTTCATGTTCTCTGTTTCAGACTTGCCTAACCAAACTTGCTCTCCTGTGTCATCGATCCCACTGAGGTGGTCTTTCGGCGCTGCCCTGGTGAGCTCCTGTCCCGACCGCACGGCTGTGGTGGTCTTCTGCACCGCCCTGGTGAGCTCCTGTCCCGACCGCACGGCTGTGGTGGTCTTCTGCGCCGCCTTGGTGGGCTTCTGTCTCGACCGCACGGATGTGGTGGTCTTCTGCGCCGCCTTGGTGGGCTTCTGTCTCGACCGCACGGATGTGGTGGTCTTCTGCGCCGCCCTGGTGGGTTTCTGTCTCGGCCCTAGGCCCCTGAACTTTCTGTTCTCTCCTGGCCTTGTGTTTTGTTGTTGTTTTGTTTTTGTTTTTTTCCCCCTTCTGCCTCTGTTTCCCTCTATTACCTGGCCCTCCGTCCCTCCCCCTGGTCCTCCGCCGGTCCACCTCCCTCCTGGTCTCCTTGTTGTTGTTTTGTTTTTGATTTTGCACTTCCTGTCTCTGTTTCCCTCTATTACCTGGCCCTCCGTCCCTCCCCCTGGTCCTCCACCGGTCCAGCTCCCTCCTGGCCTCTGTGTTCCTTGGGTTGTTCTTATGTTTGGGTGGAGCATCTGGTAGCTGCTCCGTAGAGGAGGGGGTAATGTCACGGTGTCTGGTCTGTGTTTCCCTGGGTCTCCACTAGTGGTCTCACTTCCCCATAGGCACCTCACCGCACGCACTACAATTCCCACAAGGCCTTGTCCCTTCATCACAGTAATTACACTCCTGTTAATTGCACTCAGGTGTCTTCACTTCATAGTCATTACCCTGTCTATTTAAACCGGTCTGTTTCTGTTTGTTTCATGGAGTCCTTACCTTCCGTCACCTAGTTTCCTCGCGTTCCCTTTTGGTTCTAGTTTCTTGTTTCTTGTTACTGTTTGTTTTGTTTTTGGACTGATGTTTCTGGTTATGACCTTTTGCCTGTTTTTGGATTTTGATTTTGGATTACCCAATAAAACTCACACTGCTCTTGGATCTCTTATCTCCTGTGTTCCCGATCGTTACAACAGCATAGACAAGGGTTTCTCAAATCTTGCTCTGGAAGGCCAATGTGCTGCAGAGTGTAGCTCCAACCCTGATCAAACACACCTACCTGTGATTTTGTAATAATCCTGAAGACATTGGTGAGCATGCTCAGGTGTGTTTGATTAGAGTTAGAGCTAAACTCTGTAGGAAAGTGGATCTGGTGGGCCAGATTTGAGGATCCCTGCCATAGACTGTATAAAAACATGGACGTTGTGTCCATGACGTCACCTGTAGTTTTCTGAAGAGCTTTTTTGAGGCTCAAAGTGGGCAGAGAGGGCTGTCGCCATCTTGGCAGCGCATCACCGTGTCACGGCTGGATATTTGAAAATGGGCAAAAAGGTGGGGGCAATCCACCTGTCACTCAAGTGGCCATGCCCTTAATTATGCAAAACTTAAAAGCTTAAAGGTTCCGTTTTTCGCACTTTTTGGAAGCTTTGATTGTGTTTACAGTGTATTTTTCACACAATTCACCTATCTGTATACCGCTGTTTTCACTGTCATAAAAACTGGCTGATGACTTCCTTGTTCTATGAAGTCCCTCCTTCAGAAATACGTTACGAGTTCTGATTGGGCCAGTGGTTCCTGTGTTGTGATTCGACAGCAGCTGAGCGCACGCTGCCGTCCTGGAAACGCGATTGGGCTAGTTTTGAGAAGCAAGTGGACAGGAGCATGTGCTGGAGATGTACTTATAATCACAGGAGCGTTTTTACTGACGAGATGCGCATGAAAATCGCATTTGATTTTTTTGCACAGCCCTAACATCTAGTTAACAAAGCTAAACAGCATTGCCCTTTGTGTAATAAGTTACAGAAACTGTTAAACGCACCAACTTAAATAATAAAATACACGGTTGTGGTCCATAAACAACGCCTTCTCCAGACAAAGAGGGAACTGCTCCATCTTTCAAGAATAATCTTTGTGCGAATCCGGCATTAAACCGATTGAGATTGAGGAAGCTGTCCTCAGCAAAATGTGCTGCACATAGTTTTACATGTGGATTATAATTTTCGGGAACCGAGTTAAACATAAATTGTAACCATTAATCTCCAAGTACATCGTCCCTGGGAAGGCCAAACAAAGATGATTGGACTCCTAGATGAAAATAACACAAACGCAGCTCTTCCTCTTCTCCGTGCGAGGGCAACAAGACTACGCCCCCCTTTTTACGTATTCATGTGGGTGGAGGTTAGTCAAAAAACTGTTTTAGTGATGTCATTACTGCAGGAACTAGAGGGATGTAGTCCAAACGGGTCGTTTTTTGTAGGCGAATTCTGTTAAATAAAATATCTCGCTTGGCATTGAACTTTGAGCTTTAGAATTTTACAGATATCATTTATACTCTAACAGCAATATTACA
This sequence comes from Carassius carassius, assembly GCF_963082965.1. Classification (NCBI taxonomy): domain Eukaryota; kingdom Metazoa; phylum Chordata; class Actinopteri; order Cypriniformes; family Cyprinidae; genus Carassius; species Carassius carassius. Next base: position 16,934,750 of record NC_081785.1, on the reverse strand, counting down.
CACTAACTAAAGTTTAAAACATGGGATCACGAAGAACGGGACCTTTAATATAATTTAAACTGATGAGTTATAAAAAAAAATCATTTATTTATTTCATTTATTTCACTAATTCCTTTCAAAAAGTGAAACTTGTATATTATATTCATTCATTACACACAGACTGATATATTTCAAATGTTTATTTCTTTTAATTTTGATGATTATAACTGACAACTAAGGAAAATCCCAAATTCAGTTTCTCAGAAAATTTGAAAATTACTTAAGACCAATACAAAGAAAGGATTTTTAGAAATCTTGGCCAACTGAAAAGTATGAGCTTATTCAGCACTCAATACTTACCCCTCTTTCACACCGCAAGCGTGAGCGGTGCGCGAGAAGCGTGTCCGCGCAACTACATCGTCACTGCGGCAGCAGACTCTCGCGAGTATTCACACTGGAAGCGTATAAGTACAGCATCACAGCGGTGGCTGCAAAGCTTGTTCGGTAGACAGTATAACCATTTCAAACAATGGGTATAATTCCTTCAACATTTGTTTTTATAATAATACACCATACTTTCACCCAAAACGATAAATTAAAAAGTTTAAATGGGTAAATACATATTTGTTATAATGAATTTCCTGTTCTGGCATAATTGTTAAAACACTAGACATTGGCATTGTTGTTAAAACTCTTGACATACTTATTCTGTGCATTTTGAGCACGTTTTGTGTTAAATCACATTTATTTTGTCCATCAAAAGTGTGCTTTCACTTTAATTGAGCGTGAGCAGCACAGCAAAAATACAAAGGACGCCGAAACCCCCGCTGCACTGCTGTTGACGCGACGCTCCTGCTTGACGCTCATGCGCTGCTCCTGGTCCCGGTGTGAATGCACTCATTGATTAACATGGACGGCGAAAAAAATATGGGCTGCTCGCGCGCCGCTCACGCTTGTGGTGTGAAAGAGGGGTTAGTTGGGGTTCCTTTTGCTTGAATTACTGCAGCAATGCGGCGTGGCATGGAGTCAATCAGTCTGTGGCACTGCTCAGGTGTTATGAGAGCCCAGGTTGCTCTGATAGTGGCCTTCAGCTCTTCTTCTTTCTTTGGTCTGGCATATCGCATCTTCCTCTTCCCAATACCCCATAGATTTTCTATGGGGTTAAGGTCAGGCGAGTTTGCTGGCCAATTAAGAACAGGGATATCATGGTCCTTAAATCAGGTACTGGTAGCTTAGGCACTGTATGCAGGTGCCAAGTCCTGTTGGAAAATGAAATCTGCATCTCCATAAAGTTGGTCAGCAGCAGGAAGAATGAAGTGCTCTAAAACTGTGTTGACCTTGGACCTCAGAAAACACAGTGGACCAACACCAGCAGATGACATGGCACCGCAAACCATCACTGACTGTGGAAACTTTACACTGGACCTCAAGCAACGTGGATTGTGTGCCTCTCCTCTCTTCCTCCAGACGCCGGGTCCCTGATTTCCAAAGGAAATGCATTACTTTCATAAGAGAACATAACTTTGGACCACTCAGCAGCAGTCCACTCCTTTTTGAAGCGAGATGCTTCTGACACTGTCTGTTGTTCAAGAGTGGCTTGACACAAGGAATGCGACAGCTGTAACCCATGTCTTGCATATGTCTGTGCGTAGTGGTTCTTGAAGCACTGACTCCAGCTGCAGTCCACTTTTTGTGAACCTCCCCCACATTTTTGAATGGGTTTTGTTTTACAATCCTCTCCAGGGTGCGGTTATCCCTATTGCTTGTACACTTTTTTTCTACCACATCTTTTCCTTCCCTTCGCCTCTCTATTAATGTGCTTGTACACAGAGCTCTGTGAACAGCCAGCCTCTTTTGCAATGACTTTTTGTGTCTTTCCCTCCTTGTGCAAGGTGTCAATGGTCATCTTTTGGACAACTGTCAAGTCAGCAGTCTTCCCCATGATTGTGTAGCCTACAGAACTAGACTGAGAGACCATTTAAAGGCCTTTGCAGGTGTTTTGAGTTAATTAGCTGATTAGAGTGTGGCACCAGCTGTCTTCAATATTGAACCTTTTCACAATATTCAAATTTTCTGAGATACTGAATTTGGGATTTTCCTTAGTTGTCAGTTATAAACATCAAAATTAAAAGAAATAAAAATTTTGAAATATATCAGTCTGTGTGTAATGAATGAAAATAATATACAAGTTTCACTTTTTGAATGGAATAAATCAACTTTTTGATGGTATTCTAGGAGGTTGCCGCTTGGTGCACACATCTGTAGCACACGGACGGCGAGCATGATTTCACCAAGTACAACATGTTCCTGGATCAACATCAGTAAACTTAAATGCACTTATGTAAATAATCAAGTCATCTTGTGAAAATTCAAGTTTTTTTCTTAAATTGCAATATAGATCACAGAAATAACCAATGTCAGCCTCTATAGAGTTCAATGCAGTGAGGAACATTGACACAAGTCATGTGAAAGTTCTGTCACAACAGCATAGATAAATGAATAGTTTACAGTTTACAGATGGACATAAATATTTAGATGTTCAAGAGCAGCTGAAAGCTTGTCTTCAAGTTATGGCATACTAAGACTGTGAAGTAAATGAATGTAGAACTAAGTAAAAACAAATGACATAAAATGACTTCACAAATCTTGCAGCGTTGAGGCAAGCATCCTGATTTAACCTTGTTAATATGCCTCCCTCCCCCGCTTCATTTCAATTAAGAAAATTACTTTTTAGTTCTATTAACAATAATTCATGCTTAACTGAATAAAATTTATTAAACAATTAAGGCAAGCAGCGAGAGAGTGTGAGCAATGTGATTAGAACAACAATGTAAGCTCCTGGTGGAATGCAGGCATGTAAAAATGTTGCCTAGGATGAGAAAATGAAAGAAAGGAAGCACTAGGTGAATATAAGAGACTGTCATTGCCTCAGTTTTGCTTGATCTATTACAGATAAATGTGCCACCATGGCTTGGAATACAAAGATAACATCCTTCTTTCCCCTTGGGCAATGTTGTGCCTTTCAAAAACTATTTTAGCCTTACTCTCTTCTTTGCAAGAATATTATGAACACAGGCGCTGTCTGAGACACGTGCGCTAGCTTAATTTAAAGCTGTTTCCCTTGAAGAACATATTTAAATATGTTCTTTGTTTTAAGTAAATGTTTGTTCGCTCTCCTAATCATGGCGGCCCAACTGAAATGATTTACGCATCCACAATTATTGGATAATCCCCACTGTCATTACTCCAGGCATCTGCTCTGTCACAGCGCTAAGAGCTTTTGGCTGCACTTCTGCGAGGTTGTTGTGTTCTCCTGTAGGGAGAGCTGACCTGCCATCATTCCGCAGAGTTAAACTCTATTTAAGTCAATTGAATAAAATTAGGGTTTTAACAGGTTAGAATGTAGAGGTTGTTTGTGTGGGTATACATTAATGTTACCCATGAGCATAAGTCTTGACAATGGACACTGAACAGCCAAAGATACTGACGTTTAGGTCTTTTACCAGAATTCCATGGTTGCTGTAAAGTTGCTGTTACAACTGAAAAATCACAATAAATAATGAAAATCTTCAGAAAGTCTGATTTGAAAATTAGATTTTTTTTTTTTCGTGGTTTGTTAATACAAAGTTAAACAGTTTTATAACAGTAACAAAACAGTTTTATTGTTTATTGTCTTTTTTTATGACAGTCATGGCTATACAAAGTTTCAATTATGCTAGCAGTTTTGTTTTGTTTTGTTGATTTTTTTGCTTTTATTTTTTGTTTTGTTTTGTGACATGGTGGTTAATACTTCAAACCTAAAACAGTCTTATCATAATAAATTGTTGTTTTCGTGACAGAGGTTTTAATCTAGTTTATTATACTAGCAGTTTTGTTGTGCTTTTACTTGGCTTTTTTTTGTTTTGTTTATCAAGATAAAACAGTTTTGTCCTTGTAAAGGTTTTATTTTATTTTTGTTTATTTTTGCTTTGTTTTGCAACAAATACCAAGTTACAATAGTTGCTTTAGTAACAGTTTTGTTTTGTTGTTTTTTTTTAGACAGTTCTGGCTACATGGTTTACTATTTATTTATAAATAATAAATAGTAAATAGTTTTATCATAGTATCTGTTACTAGTAAATGTAATATTTTGCCATGATTGCAAAGCTAAGTATGCTAAGTGTGCATCATCTCCTCTCTTTCCAAAAACTGATCATTCTTTTTGCTGGTCTGTCAGTCAAATTTTCCAGCACGTTGTTTGTCTGGCAAATCAAGTAAACATTTATTTATGGCTTCAATTTCATGGGGGAAAGCTTTTTAGTTTGATATTGTGCTGGAAGCTGCCCTGATAAACCTTGGGTTCATAACAACTTTAAAATCTTCATGGATTCTCAAAACTTTAATTTACATGGTTTTTATTTTCTATGCTCCTCTAGATGCCCTTTCTTTATTTCATATTTCTATCATATAAAGGCTATTCATTCATCATCCATCATTCAGTATATCAAGCCCTTTCTTGAAGTTTATATTGCTTAATGTCCTTGAAGTAGTCTCTAAACTAAAAAGCACTCATAACGCTCCCGTAATATTTCAGTCTTTTAATTTTTATTCTGGAATAAGTGTTTTCAAAATCTCTTATGTACCCATTTGTTTTCTTATTATCCCTTAATGTGTCAGTAAGACAGCAATTTGCTCTCCAGTGAGGATGAATTACAGCAGGGATTTAGATGACTCTGGTCCAGCAGTGAGTGACTGAGATGAATGATCTTTTATCGTCATTCATTTTGTGGATATGATGGGGGAACACATTGTGACCCTCCACTCCAAGCCACTGGAGGCCACGCTGGCAAAGGGGAGAAATGATGATTAAAGATGGAAGAGCCCAATTGCAGAATGTGGTTTAATGAAGCCCAAATGAAATTAATAACCCTTGTGTCCCAGCAGAAGACCAACACAAATGAAAATATGTTATGGGAGCTTAGCGTCTCCCTGATTGTTCATGTTTCAAGGTGATAAGGATATTTGAAAGTTTTGCCCAGTAAACCAGAATTTGAAAGAGTTCTGTTATAATTAAGTAGCTCACTAGACAGTAAAGGACAAACTAGTTCTGCAGTCGAAAAATTTAAAGGGTACAACAAGAAAAAGGCCCTTTTAAAGGCATTTTTTTTATTTAATATTTCAATTGTTGTTTTTCATTATTATTGTATGATACGTCTATTTGTTTCTTTTAAAATACATTGATCTTGCCATGAAAATAGCCATAGATGCTGGTATGGCAATAAAAATAAACAAATAATTTATGTACATTTTTATGTAATTAAATAATACATTTTATTTTGCTGCAAAATTTCTATAGTCCATAAGCTCATCTGATCTTAAATGTTGATATATTTATATGTTTATTATATATTTTTTAATTATTATTTTTTTTGTTTTTATTAATTCCTTACATTTATATAGCGCTTTTCTAGGCACTCAAAACGCTTTACATTGTCAGGGGGTATCTCCTCATCCACCATATATTTAATTCTGCTGATTTATATAAAGTAGTTAAGAATTCCAGTGCTATAATATGTTTTGAGACAAAATAAATGTATGTTTATGACTTTCTTTCTGACTTCAGAGAAAGTAGAGACCAAAACAAAATGTCTCGAGAATGTCCTGCTCAATCAATATTTATTTAATATTTAATTTAAAATGATTTTTTAGAAAAAAAAATTTTCTGGAGTGTATAGGGACACGGTAAAAATAAAATTATTATGTGCAAATACTTCTCTTTCTTTAAGTATTTATGGAATTTGCTAGCAATTTCTGTTTCAAATTTTATCAAAGGAAATCCTATGCCTCCCCCTCCCCCCAGTGTATCCATTGTTTAAGTTGTTATCAGTTATCTGATCTGATCTCTTTCACTTAAGAATTACTTATTAATTTGGTCCTGACCAACTGGTTAATGAACAGTGTGCTCTAGTTAGCTATTACCGTTGAATGTGCATTCCAGTTACTGATCACAAAGAACAGACCTCTGGGACAGTGCATATACTCTCAGGAATCATAACAAGTCCCTCATTTCAATGAAGGTGTCTGACAATGTTTGAAGCATGGTGGAAAACAATTCATGTGTGTGCGCGCAATATGGCTGAGCCTCCTGACTCTCTGACTGAGTGGATGGGTTCTCCAGGCTGCTAACAGCAGGGGAGAGCAGTGATGAGCTCATTCCTGTCCTACTGGCAGGAAGGAAGCAGCAGACTCCAGACTCACAGCCCCCAGGCCTCAGGTGCTGCTGCACTGCTCATTTAGCTCCTGGCTGCTTTGAGGACACACCAGCAACCAACACAGGCACATAAAAACTTGCTTCGAGATGATCAGGATCACCTGCAACAAACAAAGACCACTAAACCGAAGACATGTTTTCTGCTTCCACTTCTTACTTCATTTGTACCCCATAGGTTTTCAACGTCAGGATGTATATCAGTTACCATGGCCCATTGGCCCCTGCTGGTAAAGGCATTAATTACACACTTTGCAGGATTTTCCCACCCATTGTTGACCTTTCAAATGCAGCCACATTTTTGCATTTTAAACAAACAGTATATATAGCTAAAAGGTGATTGGTTATTGTAAATGAAAGAGTTTTTTGTTAATCGTCTGTACAATGAGATTAGCTTCTCGTCATTTAATGCTCACTTAATGGTTATCTGTAAAAACGCCTGTAATAACTTTAACTAACTTCATTTTAGAAAATCTTGATATTTTCTCATCAGTAATGAACAGTCTACAAGTAGTCTTTCTCATATACTGTCTATATAATGCTAACTTAAATGCATATTCAAAAGCTGCCACAGGGTGGATGAGATTTATTAACACATGGGCATGACTTCAGTATATAGCAATGTTTCTAAGAGCAACTCTACCCTGTGAATATGACTGTAATGCCCCTTTTTGGCAGTGATAGCGTGAGAGTGAACAGTGAAGAGGATCTGAACTCGCAGGTGTTGTCACCTCAGGGAACAGACGACAAAGACATCTGACAGGATACACATCTCACCTATTGTCACGTGTCTGTTACACTGAGTCTGACGATGATGATGGTTCCCTACAAGACTTCAACAAAAACGGTTGAGGGGGGCATTTGTTTGCTTTTTGTTATCACAAGCTTTGCATTTGTGAAATATCACACCAGAGCAGAGTTATGTCGTTTTCAGTTGTTCTTCAATTGCACACAATCTATATCAGTTGTGTGTGTGTGTGTGTGTATATATATATATAAATATCACCAAGAATAACACTACACTTTACACGGTAAAACAAACTGTAATGATTTAAAACAAATAATATAATGTTTTAATGGTAGAATGAAGTGTTTTTATAAAATAAGCTTCACATTTCTGATTTTAAACCATGCCTCAACTTAAATTTTTTTTAAAGGAAGGGATGAGTCTAAATTTTAGTCGTCATTTCAATTTAACTTGAATTGAACCTTGACCATTGCAGACGCTTAAATCTGAATTTCTTTACATCATTTTTGTGCAGGTCTTCGCTGTCCTTTATAGGTGTCACGCTTTCTTCTGTGCTGGTCAGTCTGGCACAGCATTTCTCTATTATGAGATTCATTCACAGCTTTACCCCCTGATTGGTTTTTCCTTCATTGTTAGTGCAAGTGCGCTGCTGCTAATCATAGCCATGTCCTCATCTGCCAAACAGCCATATCGCTAAGAAGCTCAGCAGTGAAGCTCCTGCCAATTTTAGTGCCACTCTTGGTGGCAGCAGCAACACCTGTGTCATCTGAGACTTCTGACCCGCGGTCTGTTTTCCCTTTCGATCTCCCCTCCCCTCCCTTCCCTTCCCTCACTCGCTCATTCTCTCCATTGTTTGTCTTTTTTGCTGCACAGCACAACCTGAATATCACACAACAAAATGCTTTTTTTGTGGTTTTGGAAGCAAAAAGAGAATGAGAGATAGTGAGTGGAGGAAAGAGAGTGCGAATGAGTGCCAGACCTGGGAAGTTTTTCTTTCTCTCAGGTGACTGGAATGCCATCAAGGACACGACTTGCAGGGAAGCCCTTGCAGGTGTTGTTTGTTGAGTTCTCAGCAAGGGCCTCTGGTTAAGGTGTCAAAAGACGACCTGGCTAACCAGTTATAACTGTGTGTACGTTGTGTTTGTCATCGTCTGATGGGCTGCAACTGATTTGGGATCATCTGCCAGTAATTAGTGCACAATCTCCATAGACGGTTTGTTTTTGCAGTATTTCTTTTGTATTTAAAAGAAAAACTGAATGCAGTCTTCTAGTCTGGCAAAAGTTTTGGGAAAAACATAATGTGTGTAGCAAAGTGCAAAGAAATTTGGTTTTAAAAATGTTTTTAATGAGAAGTAAATTTAAAATATATTGAAATATTAGATTTTGCTCGCAAGACTTTGGTATTGTGGAAATCTGAGCAGTATGTTGCGATCCATTTTGAATTCCTGTTTCCGTTCTGGGCTTGCACACAAAGTGTATTCAGTCATTTTCCAAAATGTCATTTGTGTGTGTAAACGGATGTTACTAGAAGCCAGAGACAATGAAGATGGACGGAAAGAGGAGAAAATACTGTACAGGCAGAGTAAGATCATTGTTCATGATGCACAAAATATCCGAAGAAAATACAAAAAATTGGAATGGGGTTTATATGAATGTATCTCTGTGGGGAACTGACTGTTTTCAGAAAAGTTTACATGGTGTTTTCTTTCATCTTGCCTTTGTATAATGCATTTCAAGTAATTTTTAAGCACAGTCTGCCCTAAAAGACACATGAGATTTATAGGGTCTCAGGTGAAACGTCTGAGAAACATGAGTTTATGTCTCCATTTAATGGACTGAAATCCAATGGTTTGAAATAGATTGAAATCCAATTGAAATCCAATACTTCCATTTAAAAGTGTAATCTGGCAGGGGTGTAGCCATCATTTCAGAAGAGTCAAATGTAATAATTTTATGTATGTATTTATTTTTGACAAAAAACTTTTATCTCTTACAATCAAGAAATCAAAAAATTGCTATATACATATTTGCATATTTTTTTCCCAATAACAATTTCCTAATTTATTTATATACTACAAGCACCATTTCATCACAGAATAAGGTGGAAAATATACTTTATTGTTTCTGCACTGCATTAAATGATGTCAGTTAGCACTGAATCATTCATATACTTTATTTACTGCCAGGAAATGACTTGGAAAAACACATAAATCATACATTGTCGCAAGTGTGTTTATTGTCTTCATGTTTCATCAGTCAAAACATTTCTGCTTTTTATTCAGCTTGCATAGCTACAGTGATTGCTAGATGACTTTGTCCATATTTGGGATTTCCTGGTAGGTCATAACTGGACACCCTGCATCCCCTGTTTACTCTACGCCCGTGTAATCTGGCAATTTCTCTCAAAATAAATCCAGCTAGGAAATGAAAGATGCATTTCTAGGCTTCACTTGAAGAAGTCTTTGAAATTGGACAGCATTCATTGCGCCCCTGTGACACATTCAGTCTTCAAATGCAGTCTCTGAATTGGGACACAGCTAAAGTTTCAGTTGTATGAGAAATAAAGTCCCAGTTATTGAAAATAAAGTTACAATTACCTTTTCATTAATTCCTCTATCTATCTATCTATCTATCTATCTATCTATCTATCTATCTATCTATCTATCTATCTATCTATCTATCTATCTATCTATCTATCTATCTTTACTCTGAGGATGAAACAGACTTCCATATTGTCTGCATTTTGAACAAATAGGGAGGCAAAATTATTTTGAGAGCCATTTTAAGAACACAGATTCGAAGGCCTCGAAACTATGAACAAAGAAACATCAGAGTTAATTCTGTCTGTGGATTAATTATTTTGTGCTTCCAGTGCTGTTCCTCTCTTTCTCTTGTCAATGTATTGATGAAACAATTTTTTGGGGGGCTTTTTCTTTCTTTTGCAATTAGAAAATGTAAATCAAGCAGGTGCTGCTGGCACCATTTGGAATTTGTATTTATTTTACCTGAGGCTTCAGATCCTCCCTCTTTCTCGACATTACACCATAGAGAAGCCGACACACACACACACACACACACTCCGCTAACAGCTTGTTGTTGTCAGTGCAATCAAGGCGCCTCTCGTCTGTAGACTCAACCCATTCTGACAGCCCCTCAAGATACTGTGGTCAAGGTTACTCTTCCATCATCCTGCCATTTTCATCACTTGACTCAACTACACAAAGAGTGAGCTCTGCTCACCTTTTCTCATTCTGTCACAATGTTTAATGTGCTGTAAATAACTCCATTTCAGACAGGAACCACTTTGGCAAGTTTACTTGAGTTTATTGAACACAATTTGTCTTTTGCGGTATGGTTCCTTATGGGAGTTCTTGCTCCCAGAATAATTGAACATACAAGAGCTTTAACATTAACCCCCCGGAACCATGAGTTTAGAAATACATAACAATTAAGACTTTTAATAAAGTCTTTAAAGCAAACAGTGATAATCATGTAGATGTGGCAGTGGTACATCTATCCTGTAGCCTGGTTATGAAGATGGGTGTCTCTCCGCAGTGAGCTCCATACCAGCTAAGATTTTGGAAGCCTTAGTGATCTGAAACAGCCAGAAGACTACAGTCAGAAGGTGTGCAGTAATGTGTCCATGCTTATAATGGGGAGTGAGGGAGGGTTGCGAGCCGTTGAACATATTTACGGAGCAGTAGTGCCACGTATATATATGTCCCGTGTCTAATAGGAGAGTGGTAGTGATTGGAGCAATTTGACAGCTGACCGCATCAGCTGTTCACAGCTTTGCCTCCGTTGCCTGACTGAACTAACGCTGTAGTTTTTGTTTTGGTGTTTGAGTTTTATTTATTTTTATTTGTTTTGCTTTGTTTTTTTTATTTGATTTTTGTTTTGATCTTTTTGTTGTGTTATTTTTTGTTTTTCATTTCTTTTCTTAATGTGTTTTCCATTTTTCCTTACACATTCTCAAAAGTTTGAAAACACTGCTTAATGTAGTGTTTGAAACTGGAAAATTCACATTGCATAACTATTTAGAACTATTTGGACTATTTAGGACTAATAATTTAGGACTATTTACCTATGAATTGTTGGATCTGGATACCTAGTTACTGCTAATATTCAGTGTTAAAACATTGATCTACTTTCTTATTCAGGGAATGTAAATAGAATTAAACAAGAACACTAACAATCAAACAAACACCTTATCATTATGTTAATATTAGGACAGTGAAAACTAACTTTTCTCAGGGCAAAAAAAATTTCAGAGGCCCACTGCTGAGAATTAGAGCCATCAGGAGTGGTTTATGTGCACAGTACTTATCTCTTTGTGTTTTCATGTACGGCCTTTTTTATTCCACTGGCAAGAGTCTTATTCCCACCAGCTGTCGGAATGCATAAAAAAACAGGCTTGTTGTTAAGTCTAGGGCTTAAGTCGCTGCCAAAAAGAAAAGCGTGGCAGATAACGGCATTAATTCTGTGATTTGAGCCACCACTCACACCCGCATTTAAAAGTGCTTAAAAACTAGCAGCTGGTGTCAACAAGGTAATAAAACGAGACGCAGGGGAGCACTCAGTGTGATTAGCGTGTGCACGCGGGACACCCGCGCAGGTTTAAACAGTAGCAGAGGCGCGTGCTACTCGCTGGCGGGCAAACGTACGGTGTGGAAGCCAACGGCCCCTCTGTCACCCGGAGAAACTTTCTCACCCTGTCTTATGCTACATTACAATAGCTCCCACCGTCATCTTTCTCTGTTTGTTTTGCTAGCTTATAAAAGGCTCACTTACAATCCAAAGTCCAGAAATTTTTTCATAGCACTCCAGAATTTTTCTCTGATCCTCTGCACCTGTGAAATATTTGTTATCTAAATGTACACAAATGGTTGGAATTAAGGCAGTTGGATGTGCACAGCCATGCGTTCAGGACTAACGTGATTAATTAGTAGATAAACTAACCTCAGTTTCGCCTTGGTAAACACTAAAAAGAGGCAAATGTCAGAGCTATGGCCTAGCGGTTAGCATACATGCGCCTACATACTAAGCTGTGTTGTTAGTGTGAATCTGGCTTGCAACATGTCCTAATGTCTAATGCTCTACCCCTCTTTTTGTATTTTGGCACTTTCTCACATTCAGTTAAAGTTGCAAAAGGGCAAAAAAGAAAAGTAGAAAGACTGAAATAGTATTTTCTAGTAAAACATATTTCAATAATCTTTGTTGAGTATAGTGTTACATTATGCCCCACTATTTTATTAAAAGTCTAATTTGGAGTATAATCAAATGTTCTAAGATATTGATTATTGTGGCATAATTGGTCATATTAATTTCTCCATCCATTGCTTCTCTCTTCTCTACCTACAAGCAGCATGATGACCATATTTAGAGCATCCATTTTTGTCTTGACAATTTACAGCAGTTAGTGCTCCACCCTGAGCCATCTGGTCTCCCGTGCCTCGCTGCTCGGCAGAAATACACTATGTATAATTCATTTAACAGATTATCCTTAGAATAGATTAATACAATAACGACAGTGTGTGAAAGGTCATTTCAAGTACAGCTACCTATTTAAAGTAATGATCCCTGTGTAACTGTATAAAGCTTTCTGACATTCCACATACTGTAGTTTATTGTGCGTGTTCAAACGCTTGAGAGGGAGGGTTCCTTCTGACATTACAGGGTGAAAATATGGCACAGAAATGTGGATGGCCTGTTTTACATTAATCAACTGATGTGTAAAGGACAAAGAACCAAATTATAAGTCAGTTTTGACAAGAAACGGATGCCCCCGAAGCTTAACTGTTTGTTGTTGGCGGCTGTACTGCGTTTGAGCTCCGTCACTATATTCTTTTCATTGACTATTTTTAACTCAAAAATCAATTGTATACATCATCGTTTCCGTTTATATAACGTGTGAATATATCCTCTATTGTATTCTACAACAAAAACAATCAGAGCGCCTCGCTATCACTAGTTTTATTTTGATCTCCCAGGTCCGCTATTAGTTTTTAGCCCGTTAGCATCAGCGGCGTGGTTGCAGCTAACTGCGCTAACATTGCTAATACTCTATTCACACACATTACCACTGCTGTACTCACTGTTACTTGCTTTAATGGCGGATGAATGTCTCCACTCTGTGCAGCTCGAGCTCGAGGCCGTGGGAAAGCAGATTCGCGACCTGGAGGTGAGGCAGGCCCAGCTGAGAGAGCGGAGAACCGCGCTGGAATCATCCCGGGCTGACGCTCACAAGTCCGGGGTAAGTATACAGCGATCTGTTAACAGTCCCACCACGTCTACTCCGTGTGTTTCTCTGCACAGGCCCGGTGCACCCAGGACGCGATCTTCTCAGATGTCCTTCACTGCGACGCCGGGACACCACGGACCCTGGGTGCATCCACAGCGGAGGACGCGAGCCGGGTCCCGGGCGACGACTTCTCCCCCTCCTGCCTTCGACATCTCCATCCGGAACCGCTTCGCTCCCCTCCGCGAGACAGGACGCGACGCTGTGATCATCGGAGACTCCATCGTCCGACACGTAAGTGCTACGTTAGCCGAAGGTAAAGTGCACACTCATTGTTTGCCTGGTGCTCGTGTTCTCGATGTTTCTGCGCAGATACCCGCGATCCTGAAGGTCGACGAGAGCCCCAGAGCGGTCGTGCTTCACGCCGGGGTTAACGACACCACGCTGCGGCAGACGGAGACGCTGAAGAGGGACTTCAGCAGCCTGATCGAGACGGTTCGCAGCACGACGCCCGCGGCGACGATCGTCGTGTCAGGACCACTGCCCACGTATCGACGAGGACACGAAAGGTTCAGTAGACTTTTTGCTTTAAATGAATGGTTGTTGTCATGGTGTAAAGAACAGAAACTGCTATTTGTTAATAACTGGAATCTTTTCTGGGAGCGTCCTAGGCTGTTTCGCGCTGATGGATTACACCCCAGCAGAATCGGAGCGGAGCTGCTCTCTGACAACATCTCCAGGACACTTCGCTCCATGTGACTAGTAAGACAATTCTCTAATAACTATTATGATGAGTTTTGTTCCACCCGCTTAAATGATAAAAGTACTTGTGCTGTAAAAACTATTAAGACTGTGTCTGTTCCCCGAATAGTGAGGTCAAAATATAATGTAGGATCTAGAAAAAATCTTATCGTAATTAAACCAGAAAACTGTAAAGTAAATGAACAAAAACAATTTTTAAAGTTTGGGCTCATAAATATTAGATCACTCACACCCAAAGCAGTTATTGTAAATGAAATGATCACAGAAAATAGTTTTGATGTACTCTGCTTGACTGAAACCTGGCTAAAACCAAATGATTATTTTGGTCTAAATGAGTCTACTCCACCAAACTACTGTTATAAGCATGAGCCCCGTCAGACTGGTCGTGGAGGAGGTGTTGCAACAATATATAGTGATATTCTCAATGTTACCCAGAAAACAGGATACAGGTTTAACTCTTTTGAAATACTTCTGCTAAATGTTACACTGTCAGACATGCAAAAGAAATCTAATGTATCTCTTGCTCTGGCTACTGTGTATAGACCACCAGGGCCGTATACAGAATTCCTAAAAGAATTTGCAGATTTCCTCTCAGACCTTCTAGTTACAGTTGATAAGGCGCTAATCATGGGAGATTTTAATATTCACGTTGATAATGCAAATGATACATTAGGACTTGCGTTTACTGACCTAATAAACTCCTTTGGAGTCAAGCAAAATGTCACCGGGCCCACTCATCGTTTTAATCATACACTAGATCTAATTATATCGCATGGAATCGATCTTACTGCTATAGATATTGTACCCCAATGTGATGATATTACAGACCATTTCCTTGTATCGTGCATGCTGCGTATAACTGATATTAACTATATGTCTCAGCGTTACCGTCTGGGCAGAACTATTGTTCCAGCCACCAAAGACAGATTCGCAAATAACCTGCCTGATCTATCTCAACTGCTATTTGTACCCAAAAATACACATGAATTAGATGAAATTACTGACAACATGGGCACTATTTTCTCTAATACATTAGAAGCTGTTGCCCCCATCAAATTGAAAAAGGTTAGAGAAAAACGTACTGTGCCATGGTATAACAGTAATACTCACTCTCTCAAGAAAGTAACTCGTAGTCTTGAACGCAAATGGAGAAAAACTAACTTGGAAGTTTTTAAAATTGCATGGAAAAACAGTATGTCCAGCTATAGACAGGCTCTAAAAACTGCTAGGGCAGAGCATATCCACAAACTCATTGAAAATAACCAAAACAATCCAAGGTTTTTATTTAGCACAGTGGCTAAATTAACAAATTACCAGACGCCACCTGATTCAAATATTCCACCAACGTTAAATAGTAATGACTTTATGAATTTCTTCACTGATAAAATAGATAACATTAGAAATACAATAGCGAATGTAGATTCTACAGCGTCTAACACTTCAGTTTCATCCATCGCACCCAAAAATAAACTGCAGTGCTTTACAAATATAGGACAGGAAGAGCTAAATAAACTTATCACTGTATCTAAACCAACAACATGTTTATTAGATCCTGTACCCACTAAATTACTAAAAGAGCTGTTACCTGTAGCCGAAGAACCGCTTCTCAATATCATTAACTCGTCGTTATCTTTAGGTCACGTCCCAAAACCATTCAAGCTGGCGGTTATCAAGCCTCTTATTAAGAAACCAAAACTAGATCCTAGTGTACTGGCAAATTATAGGCCTATTTCAAATCTTCCATTTATGTCTAAAATTTTAGAAAAAGTTGTGTCTGCTCAATTGAGCACCTTCCTGCATAAAAATGATCTGTATGAAGAATTTCAGTCAGGTTTTAGGCCCCACCATAGCACAGAAACTGCACTTGTTAAAATTACAAATGACCTGCTTCTTGCGTCAGATCAAGGCTGCATCTCATTTCTAGTCTTACTTGATCTTAGTGCTGCGTTCGACACCATAGATCATGACATACTCATAGATCGATTACAAAACTATACAGGTATTCAAGGGCAGGCTCTAAGATGGTTTAGATCCTACCTGTCCGATCGCTACCATTTTGTTTACTTAAATGGGGTGTCATCTCATTTATCATCAGTAAAATATGGAGTGCCACAAGGATCCGTCCTAGGTCCCCTTCTATTTTCAATATACATGTTGCCCCTTGGTAATATTATTAGAAAATACGGAATTAGCTTCCACTGTTATGCTGATGATACTCAGCTATATATTTCAACGAGACCAGATGAAACTTCCCAATTATCTAAGCTAACAGAGTGTGTTAAAAATGTAAAAGATTGGATGACAAATAATTTTCTCCAATTAAATTCGGATAAGACAGAGATATTAATTATTGGACCAAAAAACACCACACAGAATCTTGTAGATTACAATCTGCAACTAGACGGATGTACTGTTACTTCCTCTACAGTCAGAAATCTGGGTGTTATATTAGACAGCAATTTGTCTTTTGAAAATCATATTTCCAATGTTACAAAAACCGCATTCTTCCATCTTAGAAACATTGCCAAGCTACGAAACATGTTATCTGTTTCTGATGCAGAAAAGCTAGTTCATGCTTTCATGACCTCTAGACTGGACTATTGTAATGGACTTCTAGGTGGTTGTCCTGCTTCGTCAATAAACAAGCTACAGGTAGTCCAAAATGCAGCAGCTAGAGTCCTTACCAGGTCAAGAAAATATGATCATATTACCCCAATTTTACAGTCTCTGCACTGGCTACCTATTAAGTTCCGTATCAGTTACAAATTATCATTACTTACCTATAAGGCCCTAAATGGTTTAGCTCCTGCGTACCTAACTAGCCTTCTACCACGCTACAACCCATCACGCACCCTAAGATCACAAAACGCTGGACTTTTGGTAGTTCCTAGGATAGCAAAGTCCACTAAAGGAGGTAGAGCTTTTTCACATTTGGCTCCCAAACTCTGGAATAGCCTTCCTGATAATGTTCGGGGTTCAGACACACTCTCTCTGTTTAAATCTAGATTAAAAACGCATCTCTTTCGCCAAGCATTCGAATAATGTATCTCTTAAATTGTGAGTGTAGTTGCATCTGCATTTTTATTCTTTAGCTTGGGTTAAACTAATTTTACTTTGTTGGATCAGCAGCTATGCTAATGATGTCTCTATTTTGTTTCTATGTTTTGCCACGGGATTTACATCCCGTGGTAACTAGGATTTACACAAGCTCCAGTCTGGATCCAGAACACCTGAGAAGAGATGATGCTGACCCTCAGAGGACCCCAGATGATCCTAACCTTGAATCAACAAACAGAACTAACAATTATTGCTACATGTGTGACTGCATCCTATAATTACTATTAATTAATAATATTGATAGTTCATCATCTAGCTGACTACGTCTTGTATTATTATTATTATTTTTATTTTTCTAAAATCCTGTCAAACGTGCACAAACTACTAGCTACTACTAAATATTGTAGAAACATAATTTTCTGTAAAGTTGCTTTGTAATGATTTGTATTGTTAAAAGCGCTATACAAATAAACTTGAATTGAATTGAATTGAATAATTGATTCAATCGAAGGGTTGAAATAACTAGACATTTCAATTATGTCTAGCAATGAAGTTCAATAGAGGTTGATGGGAAAAGAGAATGTTTTATTAATTACGCTAAGGGAGCCATTTGGATTAAGGCTTGGGCACAAGGATTATTTCCCGATTCAATAAATTGCTTTTCATCACCATTTCATCACATTTCCTTATATTCTCTAGAGGCACGTTTGGGAATGATGTTTACTGTGAGATTGTTCAACAAACCTGCACCAAACTCCGATTTAGCACATAGTACCGGATCCACCCAGGGGACCCAGTCCAGACACAGCTGTTCTTTGTGCTGCGGTGGGCCTTACCTGCAATAGAGGCTGCGTGGGATTTGATCCGTCACCGCAAGACCATGGCACCAATTTTTTTTTTTTTTCATTATTTATTTTAAGTCGAGGAATATGATAATCAACCTGGTTTGATAGGGTAATTAACTTGGCTAAATGAAAATCCCATGAGATGAAAGGATGGAAAACAGATGTTCCATTAAGGAGAAACCTGTCTCGTGAAGGAGTGTGTGAAGATAAAGGGAGCGTGTTCAGCTGTGCTGGCAGCGCTAGTTGACAAAACACCTGAGTTTGTGGTCATAATGCTGCTCTTTTGTTGTTAGAGGGCCTTTATGTGAGTACAGCTGCACAGTTTACCTATTTCTGGGTTTAATGTTGCATTTACTAAATTTAGGGAAGGTGAATATGGTTTAGGATAGCAATATTTCACAATATTTCAGTTCAAGAGTTTCTGGAAGCTGTTCCTAGGAATCAAACTTGTGGTATGATTATTTGTTCTTACTAGCTTTTCCAGTTTACCAGTACCATCTTACTTGGAAATGAACTTTTTGGTTTGCAGTATTAAATAAATACAAATGTATATACCCTTATCTCCAACATTTGTATGACATTTTTCCAAATTATGTGGTATTATATATATATATATATATATATATATATATATATATATATATATATATATATATATATAGCACTCATAAGCACCAGTGTTCTGACATATTTTTTATGCTTTTTGTAATTTTGGAGCTTGACGTCAACAGCTATATATGAAGTGGCTGGAATACTCTTTAAGAAAACCACTTTTGTGTTCTGCAGAAGAAAAGAAGGCATACAAGTTTGGAATGGCATGAGGGTGAGTGAATGATGAGCAAGTTTTATTTTTTGAGTGAACTGATCTTTAAAGCTGAGACCAGAGAAATAATAATAATAAAAAAAGGCAACACAGTAGACGTAAGACCTAAGAGAGGGCTATCAGCATTCATGTTCTGTGACTTTAGTTTTTGCATTTTTTCATCTTTCCTAAAACTTTTTCCTAATGCATTTATTTATGTTTGTGTCTTCACTAAGGCACAGAGTGTCTTTCTGTCAGAGGGTGGGATGAATTAACAGGCTGGTTTCACCAGTTTGCCGTTGACTTGGTGGATGGCAACATCAGTGGCACAACCAGAGGCAAAGTCACACTCCACAGCAAACTCACACGGAGTGAAGCCATCTGCTGCTCTCTCACAACTTTGGAACAAACACACAAAACTGTCAAAAGTTCCCCACGTTCCCCTTCTCCTTCACTCTCTTTCTTCAAATCTTTTCCCATCCCTTTCTTGCAGACTCCGCGACACTATTTCAAGTACACATCCTAAATTAAGTCAAATTTGCTTTGAGAAATGTCATCGTATTGTGTGTAATCTTTTGCCCTCTGACGCTGCAGGTTCCCATTGTTGTAAAGTGGGATGAATCTGGATTTTTCCAGCATTTTAATTTCCCCACTGTAGTGTCAGGAGAACAAGACAAGCAGTGATGTGTCAGTCCATGCACCACAACACAAACACTCATACCTTATGAGTTGCTCTTATGCTGCATTTTATTCAAATCAGCAAGTCAGAATTGCCAAATTCCTCTGATAGAATCCCTCTTGAGGCTCCAATATAGAAATGTGTGTGGAAATCCACAGCTGCCAGGATTCAGGTGTATGGCATCATAACACAGCGGTACCCAGGGAGATGTTTGCTACTTTGATGTAAACATTCACTTTCAGAAAAAAACAAAACAACTTAGTTAAAGTTCAGAAATTCTGATAATAAAAGCTGTTGAAGGTAAATGATCACCTCTTGACAACTGTGCCCCTGCAGAACAAATGCTAACACATTTAGCATGTTGTTGACAGTCAAACACATGCAAAGCTAATGTTTACATTCTCATTAAGTTTGCATATTTGTCAGCTTATTTGTCTGATCATGAGGAAATTAAACAGTATGTCAAAAAAAAGTAAAAAAAAAAAAAAAAGTAGGACTATACTATATTTATACTACCATTTAAAATAATTACGCTTTTAACATTTGTTTTCTTTTTGAAAGAAGTCTCTTATTGTAATAGAAGTCTCATATCACTTATTACAGTAAAAACATTCCTTTTTATTACTGTATTGTATTATCAGTGTTGAAAAGTTTTTTATATAGTTTTTTATAATAGAAAATACAAAAGAACAATTCATTTGAGAGATTGTCTGGGATCATTTGTGACATATTTACAATGTCTTTTGATCAATTTAATTAAAAGAAGATTATGAAAGCTTACAGTTCAAAATGCAACGATTGTTAGAAATACTAGTAGGCATTAACAATTATTTTAATATAATTTTTTACCATAGCTAGCATGAGTACACACTGTACCAGTATTTCACAACAGTCTGCATGTTGTAATAAATATTGCAATTGTCCACTGTTCCCACATACAAGAAACATTGTGACAGGTTAGCATGTTTTATCAGTATCACCAGAAACCCTGTGGTGAACATTTCTGAACTTCCTCATCATTGAAATACAGCACTAACAGTAGTTATAAATCACATCAGTGCAGGCCTTCCTCTCCCATGATGCCAAGCATTATGTATAATTCTTTGTTGAATGTATTGTCACAACATATTGAACTCCCCATCTGGACCTGTGAACTCTAAATCATATAATTCTTTATACATCATCTGAAAGCAGTTTGTCTTGTTGTGAAAGGACAACTTTTACCTGTTAAGAAGTTAACTCTTCACATCAACTACCCGATCCTTCAGGAGGAAGTAGTTAATGTTTAACTGGCAAACTCCCATTACAACTTTATGAACATTCACCATGTTATGCTTTACTCAGATAAGCATGACTTTTTACTTTTGTCCAGTTTGTTTGTTTGTGCCAGTTCTGTTCTTGTGGTGGTCTAATGTATTATGGACCAACATAACTGAGCAATGGTAACTTAGTGAAGATGTTTGAATAAGAAAGTCTTGCTAGTTAAGCTAGTCAAACTGCCATGACAGAGACACATGGGGTCAAGGTTTGAATACTTAGCATGTTCCAATTTACCCTTGCTGGTAGATGTCATAATTACATTATTCTGCATGCAAAAAAAAAGCATATTTCACTTCCAAAATACTCCAATTAATATAAAATGTAACCTTTCACCAGGTATTACAGAATTCCTTGGGATCATTTTACATGCTGTTTTGTTTTAAAAATTTAGGGGACTGCAATGAAAAAAAAAATGCAAGGTCTTGAACAGTTTTTAAACCTGAGTGTGTTTAGAATGCTTTGTCAATGCATGAGACACAAAAGACGTGAATGTGATGGTCAAACATAGATATGATATATTTCTTAATCTCAAGCTTACATTTATTTTCCATTTATAGCTACTTGCACACTAGTGAAATACTGTTTTTGTTTTCATAAGTAGTCTCTCTTGAACTGGGTTTTAGCCACTTTCCTCATGTGTTTTCTTGTTGTGTTCAGTGAGACCTTTTATCTTTTGTTGACCGTGCACTGCTGCCATGGAAATACTTATAATAGTTCTTTTAAAATCTGCAGGGTACTTGCTGCTCAGACTGAAGAGCGACACATTCCTCAGCAGTTCTTCTTCCTGCCTCGTTTGCTCTCCTTCTCACGCTCTCTCACTTTCTCCATATGTGGAACCTCATCCGCTAGTCCAAAGAGCCTTTCAAGCAGAAAACACTAAGGGTTTTTGCTGGTGAAGCATTTCCTTTACAAAAGTCAATCATTACCATGAGTAAATGTTAAACAGAAGTCACCCCCACCTCTACTGCATGCCATGCCTCTAACTTCTCGCTGTTCTTGTTGACATTTGGAGGGCTGTGACAAAGCTCTCCTTTCACGTGGTCCCAAGCTCATGGGAAATGCTGGTGTATGTCGCAAATGCAACTTGGCACCATCTGCCACCCAGCCTGGGAGCGGATGATAAAGTTAGCATGATCATCACTAGCGTCTTCGTCCCACTGCATCCTCCTCCTTTTCAGTGCTGGCCTCTTCCAGGAAGTGTGTGTGAGTCAGACGTCCAGCTGAGTGTGGCTGACCAGACTTGTCTCCTATGAGGGCCCTGTGGGAGGGGAAACAGGGGGAGAAATCAGAGGATGGGTGGGTGAAGGGATGTATTGTGGTTGCAGGTGGTTGACTACCACAGGCCTGCATAGCACAGAGGGCTCGAGTTTTGTTACTTATGCCATGACAACTTTTTTTAAAATGTTCAAGTGTTATGTAATTTTTTATTATAATTAATTCTTTTTTTAGAAGATTATTATTTCTTAGAAAAGTTATTTACTACTTGTATGTTTGTAATTTTTTGTTTATTATATTTTCTTTATTTTATTTTATGATTAGAATTATTTGAAAAACATACAGAGGACACACAGAGGACACCTGCAGAAATCTTATGACTGTGTGTCAAGGTCATCAAGTCAAAATTTTTTGATCATTTACAATTTTTATGACAAGGCAAGGTTAGTTTGTGTTGTAAATTGTCATGTGGTTTGACTCTCAAAAAACAATGTCGTGTGTGAAAAAAATGTTTCACCTTAACAACAACAACAACATTTTAAAAAGACTTTAAAATGTTACATCATTCTGTCCTGACTGAAGTGACAAAACCCAATTTGCACATATTTGATGAGTGGGATTTTCAGCCAATGAGATTGTGCTGTGGGCAGGGCTAGCTAGTGTGACATGACAGTGGCTACGTTTACATGCAACCAAATAATCCGTTTGTAATCAGATTGACAGCTCAATCGGACTGAAAATCTTTATCGATCCAATTGAGCTCGATTGGAATAAAATTTCGATCGGATTGAAGGGGTTGATTTATTCCTCTTCTAATACGATTGAGAGTGCATGTAAACAATCAATCAGACTGAACTATGAAACTGAAAGGACTTCACATGTGTAATGACAGAAATAGCGTAATGATGTATGACGCATAGAACAAATTCTGCTGTTAAAACATACAAAGAAACAGTGTAGGAGAGTGGTTATTATGTGCAAACAGTGAAACATATTTGTGCAGTGTGCGCATATAAAAAGAAATCTTTTTTTTCCGATTTGAAGCTTGTGACGTATAAACGCGCACATCAACCTGATCAATTTATTTAGCGTTCATGCAAACAGTACAATCAGATTCATCAATCAGGTAGAATTCAGTCCGATTGAACCAAAAATTGTGCATGTAAACGTAGCCTTTATTATAAAGTGAAATGTCCTTTGGGACATTGCTTGTTGTGAGATAGTTAGGTGAAAAAACTTCATTAACATGAAGACAGGAAGATGGAAGTTTTCTGGCTTGCTGCTTTGCCCCTGGTTAGGACAGGTGTTTGATTGGCAGTTCATAACTTTTTATTAGATGCTAAGTTATGATAAATGACAATCATTTCAGTTTTATCACATTTGTTACTTTTTAATTTCAGAACGACGAACAGGCCATTTTGGTTTAATTTCACCTGTTATTAATTTCATAGATTTCTGATTTGTATCTCAGTGTAGTCGTGGCTAATCTTTAATTGCTGATGTTTAGGCCACAGAAGGAGGTTGATTAGCTGACCGGATTTCCTGGTCTCTTTCCTGTATGTGTGGCAATGGCCACTCATCTCTGCTGGCAGGGACTAGGAGCAAAGAAGCATCAGGAGATATTTAATTAAGACAACAGTTCAATTAACAGCTCAATTAGCTGAGGTAATTAGAAGCTCTGTTGGAACAAAAGCCAGCATACTCAGTGGGTCCCTGTGCAGAAGCAGGGTGGCTCAATTCTGCCATCAGCATTATAATCCGGTGTAAGCACTGGACTGAATTTTTACCTTGAGTGCCTGGACTGGGAATCTTGTACAAACCTGCAAATTAGACATGCTAATTTCTTGAATGCTTTGAGGATGTTTCTGTTAAACTGAGTAAACTGTGTATTGGCATGGTGTTCTTGCCGTAACAAGATCCATAAATAAGCATCGGTTTGCTTTGGTTTGACTAAGCTGTCTGTGTTTGACTAAACTATCTGTGCTTGACTCTGACTAACTGTTCTACCACCATCACAAGCATCTGTTGGTCCACTGTGGTTAGTCTGTAGTTGTTTGTCTATGCCATCAACAGTTAAGGAGGACACGTCAGCACTGACAATACTAGGCTTGATTTAGATTCAGTGGAGTAAGTTTTCTAATCTAAATTTTTAAAAAGCAATAAAAAATATAAAGACTGAATACACCTATTCTATAACAAGCATGTTCTGAAGTTCTGAATTCATTTTAATATTTTTTGTTGTGGCATAAAGTCAAAAATACCAGGATTTTGCAACTGATGCCATTATGAAGAAAATAGCCTTTGCATTCTTGTGTAGAAAACTGTAAGTAGTTTAGCATAATCGTTTATTAATTATAATTACTTAGAAAAATATTTATTGATTATATCTTGTCTATTTAGCGTATGCTTTCTTTATTATGTGATATGCTTAATACTATTTTATTTTATTTTTGTAATGTTTTGGTCCATCATTTCCAGGAACTTGGTAAATTTCTAAAAAAAATATTTATTTTCTTTTATCTTGTACACTCTTATTTGTCATCAACCCAGTTGCTTCTCAGTCTGTCATCCGTCAAAACTCCTGAGCAAATTTATCTGGAAGACCAGATATAATCCTGGACTTGATCTACAGTAGATTTTATAGAGTAAGTTGCAAAGAAGAGGATGTTGGCAAAACTGTAGTCTATCATTTCCACAACATCCTTTAAAAGCACCTTTAGCCACCAGCCTATCCCTCCTAGATACCATACTCCATGTTTTTGTATTGACTGTGGTGTGTGTCAGCCTCCTGTAGAGGGTAGAGATGACAGTGGCCGTAGCTGCTATGTTCAGCCCAGTCCTTGTGTGCCTGCGCCTGGTATGGCCTCATCCCCAAAAGCCTGGCTCACCAAATCAGTCCCTGTGTAAATCACCAGGTGAGGCTCCTTATTTGCAGTTGTGCATAGACTGAGATCTCCAGCATTAGTCCTATTTGGAGTGCCTGATGAACACCTGATGACATGTCCATTAAGACGCAGCCTTGTCTCTGTAGCAGACGGGTGCTGACCTCAGGGACTTTTGGAGGCGGCGTGTGGGACTATCAAAAATCCACGGGTCTGGTCTACAGCAACTCACTGTAATGAGATCTGCAAAAGTCGAGGCCAGCTACGCACAGCAGGACAGGTCAAGACGGGGCAGGAGACAGATATGTAGACTTGGTAGAGTTAGACTTACAGATAAGATGAGTTCGTTTTTGAGACCTGCTCTTGATGCAGGGCAGTGAGCTCATATGGTCTGAAACTGCATGTACTTGGTTGTAGCCAAGAACATGTCTGTCTCTATTTTTTTTTCCATAGCCCTTTACTTATTGGTTATTAAAATCAAAATTGGCCATATTTACTGCCTTAATAAGAATTTGTGGTCTTATTGTGCACAAGTCAACACATATTATTCCAAAATGAAGTAAATTTCTTGTGTCAGGAATTACTTTATTTTATGGCTGATCTTATTATATTAAAATCATACAGTATTAACACACATTGTTTATGCCCTGTGGCTTCAGTAATTATTATTATTTTATTATTTATGACACATTCACTTCTAAGTGCCTCACTGTAACCCAGACTTGTGCTTTTTTTTTTTAAGAAAAAGAGGGATTATTTGTAGAAAATTTTGAATTCTCAACATTATGCTATTAACATTGTCACCACAACCAGAATATTCCTTTAACATCCAAATAATACCAGTCTTTTGCCGACTACCCGAGAAGATCCCGTGTTCTAAAACAGAATTCAGTGTCAATGGATCTCACAAAGTTGTGGTGAATCTTGTGACAGGATGAGTTGCTGCTTGTCACTAACAGTCGAGGGCTGAGGGCTGTTGCCACATGCCACATGTTGCCCTGCACTTCCCCCGCTGTTACCTCATCACACCCCGACAGCTGGGCCTCCAGACCACTTTCTGACAACCGCAGTCTCCGCAGGGCATGTGACTACATCGCCAGTGGACTGGTGTTAGCTTAGCACGGGCCTGAACTCCAGGCTTCCTGTCAGCAGCTCTCATCACTTCCTACTGTTGGTGTGAGTTGCGCCCCTCATCCTGCCAGCTGCTGCTAGAACAGTAGAACACAGAACAGTAGAATCCTGCTGAAAACATGGTGTTCCTGTAACCTTTCCCCATTTCTTTAATTCAGAGCATCATCTGAATTATCACTGACGCTAAATGCTAATTTGTTCATCAACATTTGAAGGTGGTATTGATCTTCGCAGTATACCTGTGCAAAACACTTTTGTGTTAGTTCCACATCTCTTTCTGTGCATTTATGGGAACTTTTAAGCGGTTTAAAGTAAGGTTTGTGCTATGTCTTTGTCATTGTACTAAGGTAGGACGGCACTTTCCGGAGACTATGTTAACAGTGACTTTAAATGAAGGGCGGTTGTTAAAAAGAAAGAGACAGAAATACACAATAGACACATTAAAAGACATGATTTTATGTGGCATATACACACTGATTATACAGTTTTAAAAAACCATATGTTGTTTAATTTGTAATGTACGAGAAGTACTGATATTAAAGGTTTGTTTTTCATAGTGTGAATTTTGGAAAACTGTACTAAATCCAGTTAGGGACAATTTGCCCTCCATTTTAACATAATAAAAAGGGGTTGAGAGGGAAAGCCTACAATTTCATGGTCACAAAAATAATGACTAACTGCATCTGAAACTGTGTATTTTCAGTGTACAATATTCAGTGAAGAGCCTATCATGAAGTGTGTATTCTATGTATTCAGTTTGTAGTATGAATATTGGGCATACTAACATCTGCCATTTTGGCATTTGACCTGGATGTTCTTCGAAATGCAACAAAATGGAAAAAAAGGACTCTTGAGTTAAACCAGTAACCATTTAACAACTTACTTTACTTATGACACTTTCAATCTGGCCAGCTTCTGTTGCCACATGCAGTAGTAAAGTGTCTGTAAGATGCACTGGTTGAGATATTTAAACAAACAGACATGTTTTATCAGCTTCACAGGGGTTGGGTTATCTCTGAATAGCAATTAAGGATATGAAAATTATTTGATCATTTTTTTTAATTTACACACTTTAATCTTGAGCATATTTTTGACTGTGTGTGTGTGTGTGTGTGTATGTATGCGCTCGTGTGCATTGAAGAGCAGCACTGAACCTTGGCATTAGAGAAATAGGTCAGCCATTTTACCCTGGGGAAACCTGCACAGTTTGCATTCTAATAGCTGATACACACACTTTTTCCCCTTCCCACCGGTCCAGGCCGCAGCATTTTCATCTATTTTGCAGTGTATCCCTGCCCTGCCTGAGACCTTTCAGCAGTATTGGTCATTTAAAATGATAATAAGAGATCTGGCTCTTTAAAAATGAATGGCGTATCTGTTTCTGTGTATGTGCCTGTGTTTCAAAGGAAAGTGCAGGCTACAGAGAATTCCAGCGCAGTCCTTTAATTGGCCTGAAGTCGTTTCTCCAGCCGTGTGTTATCTGAATAATGCATGGCCTTTCTTAATGAAGCGTGCTCTTGTTGTTTTACTTCTGTAGGATATAGGGTAAAATTAGCATAGTCCTGTGTATGCATCTTAATCGACTCTGATAATCAAGCTCTTGCTTTGTTTACAGCTTCCCACAGGCCCGCTGTTTATGGCCAGACCCCATAATGCCAGTTTACCTCTAGCACACTTTACTGTATACGATATACAGTAGTTGGCATAAGAGTGATGGCTCCTCTGGATAGTACATGTTACACTGGGTAATATTTTATGCAAATCTGAGACCGTCTTATATATATATATAGAATATATATATATATACATAGAGTGGAGATCAAAATTAGAGAACAATTTTTTATACTTTTTTTCCCCTGAAATATTGTTAATCTTCATGTATCAAAACTTGAAGGAATATTAGCTTTTGGTATTGCAGGCTGATTGGCAGATGCTTGCAGGGAAGGAACCGCATGTTGCTGAAGGAGGTTCGGATAAACATTTGCAATCACCCTACCTTTTAGCTGTATGAGAGGCCCAACACCTGCTGCAAAAAAAGATCCACCAAACTATGACACTTCCTCACTTTTCACTGACCTCTTTATGCACTTGGGCTTCAGTATTTCCCCAGTTTGATGTTTGATGTTTGAATGTTTCCCATTTGACCTAAATATATGAATCTTGTTCTCATCACTAAAGTGAACTTTGCATCAGTTCTTCTCTCTTCACACAACATGCTCCTCAGCAAAGGTGAGCCTAGCCTTTTGATTGTTTCTGCTGCCGAGAGGCTTGGTCACTGCAGAGTGTGCTTTCAGTCCAACTTCTCTTAAACGTCCCGAAACAGATCCATACCCTGTTCATCACTGAACTGGTGAGCAATTCCAGCTGCAGTGATGAACCATTTTTCCCATTGAGAGTCTCTGAATTATACTGTCTTCCCGTGTATTTGTCTTACATGGACATCCAGCCTTTTTGGGGGATTGAATTAGTGTCATTGTAAAGCTGCAATATTCAAGAAATCACATGTTTTTGGATTGTTTTTCACCTTAGAGCATCATCTTGCAATCTCAGTGAAAATTAGAGGAATAGTTCACAGTTACATAGGGTTTGTCATATAATTACGTAAATTAGCACCAGGTCTCAGATTAACGCAAATCCACTACACACACACACACACACACACACACACACACACACACACACACACACACACACACACACACACACACACACACACACACATAAATATAATTATTATTTTGGTCCTGTACCTATTATTATTAAAGATGCCCTATTGATTTTGTATGTCAGTGTAGCATTTCTGTGGATCATTAGCAGAAGTTTTCTAAAGGTAGTGATAGCTGTTGCAATAGGTAATTTTTTATTTATTTTTTTTCCCCGGAGGGTGCAGGTGGTGTGTCTCATGAAGTGGAAATAACTCTCTACCTCTTTCTTTAGTGTGTGGAAAAGGGGAAGTCAGCAAAGATGATATACCCTAATGGAAACCTGGGAACACTGGCCATGTCCTTCATTTGTCATATTCACAGAAATTGTGCTAACCTCATGTTATAACCCTCATGCTCTATTGAGATTTGCTTTACTTTTTTTTAAGTCCCAGAGAAAAATTGTTTAGTTTAGTTTAATTAAGTTTAGTATGTTAATTTAAGTCAACGAAAATAAATTTAAATGTTAACCCTCTAAAGACCCAATATGGTAGTATTGGTTCAGTTTGGAGTTAATTTAACTGCAAAAAAAAAAACACACTACAGAAAAATACAATTAATACAGTTTACTGGATGTATTTCTAGAAAGCAATGTATCATTTATGTAAAGTTATGATCCTGGTACTTAATAAGTATTTTTTTAAAGATATTAAAAGGGTCGTTCGGCCTCTTGAAAACATCCTTTTAGGATTAAATAGCTGTGGAGCTAAAAAAGCTCCCCTCATGTTTCAGTGTAAATCATGAGTCTGTCCTGTTGTGTTTGAAGCAGTTTGTTAGCATATTTATCATTGTGTGGAATGCTTCCCAAAACTGTGGCTCCGTATTTCAAAGCCAATGCATACTGAGCTGGGTGTCCCTTTAACAGATTTCATCCAAATACAAACACCACATGGTCACATACAGCACAAGCCTATTTTTGGTCACAGTCTCTGAAAGACCTTAAAGATTGCAAACTTGGAGGTGGAACTTTCCAAAGTCTGATCAAGGCATGCAGAACGGATTCTGCTAATCCAACGGTGGAGCTTCTTTCATCTATTGGCTTTTGCCTGAGAGCGCTCTCATCTGTTTCCAGTGAGAGTCCTGAGAGAAAGCAGGCAGGTGGGCTGTGTGAACATTACACATCAACAGTCTGTCCAAGAATAGTTAAGCAGATCTCACACAGTTTACCAGATCATTTTTTTCTTGCCTTGTTTTACTAGGACCAAGATCAGGGCTGAATATATGTTTATTTTATGAAGGCAGTGAAGCAAGAGCTCATCCTTCAACATCTTCCTGTAATTTGGCATACTGTAAAGGTGAATAGAAGCTCATCTTGGATTAATTAATTGTTTTTGTGTAACACCGTTGGTTTTGTAAAATTGATTCTTCGATTAACTAATAAAGATGTACTATATTATTTATTTAAATGTTTGTTTGTTTACTATCACATAATATCAGAAACACGAGTAATGCATGTGGATGCAGCTTTTCTTTTAAAATGTACTCATATTTTTGCTCTTGGTTCATTTGTTCAATATTAATTTCTGCCCCAAATAGTTGTATTAAAATAATAGGCCTACTGTTAGGGACCAATCAAGCTCGGTCCCATCCACCAGTCAGCGTTCACACTCACCTGAGTATTGATCAACACCTGTTCCCAATCAGCACCGTCACTTTCCAGCACATAAAATCCATCTCACAACAGCACTCCAACGTCAAGCCTCGAATAGGACAGACCACTTACCTGCTTATCGTCATACCCCATTCCAAGTTCGCGGATGAGAAGTATACTCCATCCACGCCGTAACTGGAGAGATCATCAATAAGGGGTATGTCAACTACCAGATCAACCCAGTTATATTGTGTGTAGAGAGAGACCACCAGGAATGTTTTCATCCTTTTATTCTTGAAAATTGTCAAACCGACATTATCCTAGGTCGTCCGTGGCTGATTCGCCATCAACCTGAGATCGACTGTAGAATGGGTAAAATCATTCGCTGGGGTTGCAAGTGCTGCTTAACATGCTTAAATGATCATCCTCAAATTACAAATGAATTATCTAACTCAGTCCACGTGAATTCGACCTCAATTGAAAGTCCCAACGAGAAACTTTCAGTGATCATACCTCCATGCTATTCTTCCTTTGCCGATGTATTTAGCCCTGTGGAGGCCTCCAAACTACCTCCACATAGACCTTGGGACTGCGCTATTGAGTTAATGCCGGGTGAACCTGTTCCCAGAGGTCGAATATACTCCTTATACATTCCAGAACAAGAAGCCATGCAGAAATATGTCTAAGAGGCCCTACAGCAGGGGTATATTTGACCTTCTACTTCTCCTGCAGCTGCCAGTTTCTTTTTTGTTCCTAAGAAGGATGGAGGATTAAGGCCTTGTATAGATTACCGAGCCCTAAATAAGATTACGGTTAAGTTCAGCTATCCCCTCCCGCTTGTGCGTTCCGCTCTGGAACAGCTCAGAGAGGCTACCATGTTCACCAAACTGGATTTGAGGAGCGCCTATAACCTGATCAGAATTCGGGAAGGTGATGAGTGGAAAACCGCGTTCATAACACCAGCAGGGCACTACGAGTATCTGGTCATGCCTTATGGGTTGGTAAATGCTCCCTCAGTCTTCCAGAGTTTTATGGATGAGGTGCTTCGAGACTTCTTGAATCGTTTTGTGTTAGTATATATTGATGACATCCTCATTTTCTCCAAAAATCCCTCCGACCATCAACACCACGTCTCTCAGGTGCTCCAACGACTTCCGGAATTCTCACTGTTCCTCAAAGCGGAGAAGTGCACATTTCATCAGGAATCTGTTGACTTCCTGGGATATCGTCTGAGCAGGAGAGGGGTGGAAATGGATGATGGTAAAATCAGTGCAATCACCACCTGGCCAGTTCCCAATTCTGTGAAAGAGTTACAACGATTTCTTGGCTTTGCGAACTTCTATCGTCGATTCATTGATAAGTATAGTATGATAACAGCCCCATTGACCTCCCCTCTGAAAGGAAAACCCAAAGTCCTCAATTGGAATCCAGAGGCCCAAAGAACATTCACCGCCTTGAAGACAGCTTTTACCACGGCCCCATTGCTCTGTCATCCAAACCCTGATAAAGTATTCATCCTGGAAGTCGATGCATCGACTACAGGAGTTGGAGCCATACTCTCACAACATCAAGAAAATTCAACCAAACCCATGCCTTGTGCTTTCTTCTCGAAGAAGTTGTCCTCAGCAGAGAGCAATTATGACATTGGGAATCGAGAACTTTTAGCAGTCAAATTTGCACTTGAGGAGTGGAGACATTGGTTAGAGGGGGCCAGACACCCATTCATAGTGTTAACAGACCATAAGAACTTACAGTATCTGAAAGAAGCAAAGAGACTAAACCCCCGTCAGGCTAGATGGGCTTTGTTTTTTACCCGCTTCCATTTCACGATCTCTTATCGTCCAGGGTCAAGAAACACTAGAGCGGATGCCTTGTCACGTATCCATTCCCCAGAAGGAGTTACAGGCAAACCTGAAACCATTATTCCTGTCAAGATATTCATCAATCCCATTCAATGGGACCTAAATGATCAGCTCCAGGAAGCATCAAGAGGTCTACCTACCCCTCCTGAATGCCCTCCAGACAAGACTTATGTTCCCGAAGCTTTCCGCATAGCTTTGATCTCCTCTGCTCATTCCTCAGTAGGGACTGGCCATCCCGGGGCTACTAAGACCTGTGCAGCGATCCAACAGAAGTATTGGTGGCCAGGTATGCACCAAGAGGTTAAGGAATTCATCCAAGGTTGCCAACTCTGCGCTATGACCAAGGTTCCTCGACACTTACCCTCAGGGAAGCTGTTACCACTACCCATTCCACAACGTCCACAACGTTACCACTACCCTGGTCCCACCTCGGAGTAGATTTCGTCACTGATCTACCACCCTCTGAAGGGAATACATGTATTCTTGTTGCCATCGACAGGTTCTCTAAAGCCTGTAAACTAATTCACCTCAAGGGTCTCCCTACAGCCTTTAAAACTGCAGAATTACTCTTCGAGCACATATTCCGAAACTTTGGAATCCTGGAGGACATTGTGTCTGATAGAGGTCCGCAGTTCATCTCTAGGGTTTGGCGAGCTTTCTTCTCCCTCCTGAATGTAACAGTGAGTCTGACATCCGTGTACCATCCACAAATGAATGGGCAGACGGAGCGCAAAATCCAAGACGTCAGTCGTTTCTTACGTACATTCTGCCATAACAACCAAAGCATATGGAGCAGATATCTGATTTGGGCAGAATATGCCCAAAATTCCCTCCGTCAAGTATCCACTAACCTCACGCCATTCCAATGTATCCTGGGTTTCCAACCCCCGTTATTTCCATGGTCAGGAGAGCCTTCAGAAGTACCTGCAGTAAATCAATGGTTTCGGCAAAGTGAAGAGGTTTGAAACCAAGCTAACCAACACCTTCAACAAGCCAGGAATCGGCAAAAACGGTTTGTAGATGTCCACAGACAACAGAATCCAAACTACCAGCCTGGTCAACTGGTATGGCTTTCCACAAGAGACATTCGCCTAAGTCAACCCTGTAAAAAACTGAGCCAAAGATATATCGGGCCATTTCCTATACTAGAACAAATTAACCCAGTCACTTACAAACTCTAACTCCCTGCCCAGTATCGGATACACCCCACATTCCATGTATCTCTCTTGGAACCACACTACTCACCTGTGCCTGTTCCCTCCACAGATCCGGTCTCTGACGACAGCCCCCCCGCTACCACCCATTGAAGCCGATCCCATCTATGCAATTAAGGAAATATTGGACTCCCGACGTCGGGGTGGTCGCCTCGAATACCTAGTGGATTGGGAGGATTACGAACCAGAAGAGAGGTGTTGGGTACTTCGAAATTATATCCTTGATCCAAATCTACTGAATGAGTTTCACAAACAAAACCCTCAAAGACCGGCTCCACGACCCCGAGGCAGACCCCCACGACGTCGGGGTCCTTGGTCCATTGGCACGGACCCTGGAGGGGGGGGGGGGGTAATGTTAGGGACCAATCAAGCTCGGTCCCATCCACCAGTCAGCGTTCACACTTACCTGAGTATTGATCAACACCTGTTCCCAATCAGCACCATCACTTTCCAGCACATAAAATCCATCTCACAACAGCACTCCAACGTCAAGCCTCGAATAGGACAGACCACTTACCTGCTTATCGTCATACCCCATTCCAAGTTTGCGGAAGAGAAGTATACTTATCTGAAGATTGTTAAATTCTGTGTCTCTGTTGATCTTCTTCCAGATCCGCTAGATGATTCCTGATCTGATCTCCTAGCTCCTGTGTATCCTCAGACTCGGTTTCCATCCAAGCTGTCTATTCCTGTGAGGGAAAAGGACCAAGTCTTAATTACCTTTATCCACTAAGATACAACGTATTGCACCGCGGCTACTCATCTGCTTACCCCCAATGCCTCGGGTGAACGCTACCAACTTCGCCACAGATTCACCTCATCACTCATCTTGCACTTAACTCTTGTAAATAAACACTTAGTTTGGATTCACTTCCCTTGTCTCCGAGTGTGTATCCTGACACCTACCAGGATGCAGTGGCAAATGAATATGCTTTTGTTTTTTTCCCCAGTTATATTTACACCGTTGTTGTTGTTTTGTTAAGTAATGAGTTATGCTTAATATTCTATACAGTTATTAAAATGTTATCTAATCTTAATTTAAATAGGTAATTGTCACAATATTGGCAACTTGACATTTTAAGTTTAGTCAATATATTTAATTGAAATTAAGTAATGGTTAATAATTGATTCAAATAGTTGCAGTGCAACTGGCTATTTATTTATTTATTTATTTACACAAACCAGTATTTTAGTGTCATTGAGATACTATTATTGTTTTTATTCATAATTTTAATCAGTTTGTCATTTTTACTAGTTTTTTGCTTTTGATGTATATAGTTTTATGTTAGTATACACGTTTTTAATTATTTTAATACATTAAGTTAAATAAACATAACTCTTTTATATTTTATTTCAGTTAATGCTTTTTTTAATGCAGTTTCAGTTAGTACAAATACAGTACCTCTTTTTTTTTTTTTACAGTGGGGTTGTGACAGCTATAAGGCCAGAACTCTTTGGTGTTCAAATTAGCATTAGTATGTAATTAATATTATTCCAAAATAATTTCAGCAGAATTTCAGTCCAAGTTTGACAACTGAAAGAATTGCCATTAATTCATATAGCTGTGATAACAAGAATTTTCTGATCGTTTTGGTTTCTCTGCTCTCCTTGGCATAGAAAGTTTTGTCAAAGTAATTGACTTTTCAGCTTTTCCCGAGTTTATACACTTATCTCTGCTTCTCAGCCTAGAGGGAGAGAGGGATTGTGAATATACGCGCACTGAATTATTTAAGGCAGATCTTGTGATGGCAGAAGATTTAGACAGCTGATTTTGGCAGCCATTGGAATACCTGTCAATTCACACATTCTGTGCTGTCTACCAGGTTTAGACAACTCTCCTGTTTTTTTTTCTGTCTTGGCCAGAAACACAGCCTGGCAAAGGACCAAAAAAAAAAAAAAGAGGAAAAGAAGTGCAATCACAAGACTTTTCTTCTCCAGGTTCTCCAAGTTGCCCGCCTCCTCACTCGCACTAAAAGATCTGCACTCATCATTCCCATTCCCATCACCTGCACTTCTTAATTCAATTCAAGTTTCCAATTCAAGTTTATTTGTATAGCACTTTTTTCACGAAACAAATCATTGCAAAGCAGCTTCACAGAAAATTAAGTTTATACAATATACTTAGTAGTTGCTTATCAGTGGAGACTGTCTATTTCTTACCGCATACAGTACACAATCCTCATCCTTTATCCCCAATATTTATCTGAGCTACTCCAACCCTTTTCACTCTCCCATGGTTTGGAGCTTCAGTATCTCTGTGAAGTCTCTTCCCTCTCTTTTGTCAAACTCCTCAGTCTCTTTTCCCTCAGCTATACTCTCACATAGCAGTTTAATGATCCTCTCCTTCTGCTGTTGATTTACTGAATTATTCCGGGGGTTTTTTTCATGCGTTTCCTGCGGGGATTTTTTTTTCATGCGTTTTCTCACCACTCTGCATTAGCAGTTTGTTTTCCTTCTGTTTCATGTTGTTCCCATGACGTATCTTTTTCTTTTCTTTTCTTTTGATTTATCTGTTTTCTGTAATTAATTGTTCTTCATGATGTTTCTGTTAAGAAATCTTAATCCTAGAAAGTTCCCATGTAATAATAATAATAATAATAATAATAATAATTAAGTTTAATTTATTATTGTTGTTGTTGCTATTGTTAGATATTATTATTAATATCATTACTATTAATAGCAATACAATACATTCTAGAAAGTAAATTTGAAAATAATAAAATTTTGAGAATTTATTATAGTTATTGTTATAATTGATAATAATAACAATAATAATAATAATAATAATGATAATAATAAAACATTCTAATTTAAAATAATAAATTAACTTTCTAGAAATGATTATTGCTACTATTATTATACTTTTACTATTATTATTTTATTATGTCTTAATAATAATAATTTCTATACTGGTGATATTAGTAGTAGTAGTATAAAATGTATACTGTATATACAGTATATAAAATGTAATGAAAGTTAAAAGGAACAAATTTCTGGCCATATTCAAGGGGTTGTGGGGTTACAAAATAAAGATTGGGAAACACTGACCTAGACAGCCAAATAAACATCATTCTTCAAATAAAAACAGTCACATCACACAGTGATGTGAGACCGGAGCTATTCTGCCTCATTATTGGTTTGAGCACCATCATCTGTCTGCGGCTAATGGGGCTGTTTGTGTAAATCTGGCAGTGCCCAGAGCTCAGTGTGTCTGAGTGAAAGGTTATGGCCAGTGTGCTCACCCTGATGGCAAAGAGCGACCAGAGACATATAGTATCAAATCAACGCCAGACACTCTCAGTCAGAACTGCTACACTCTTCCAGACAGAACTCGAGGTGTGTATTGTAATAAATAGTGTGTGACTTTTAGTGTTGAGGCTGGGCACAAGTCAAGGCCTGTCTATGGCTTACATCTGATATTCAGGATAAAGAGAGTAATGCCTAAAGGTTTTGAACGGGTGAACTAGATATTCAAGATTTTATTTATTTTGTTTTTAGTTGTTA
Organism: Carassius carassius; assembly: GCF_963082965.1. Classification (NCBI taxonomy): domain Eukaryota; kingdom Metazoa; phylum Chordata; class Actinopteri; order Cypriniformes; family Cyprinidae; genus Carassius; species Carassius carassius. The sequence continues at coordinate 16,897,972 of NC_081785.1, read as the reverse complement.
TCATGGGAAATCCCCTGATTCTGTCTGAAGGTGTCTCGGACAATATGGGGGACTTTTTGGCTGTTGTTTCATAGGGTAATATCCCTTAGTAGACACCAACATTTATTTCCTATAATCATGTATACTCATCATCTCATACGGTGACACAAAATGGTTAACAAAGCATGATGTTTACAAATGTTAACAAACAGAAACACAGACAACAGTAAGTTAATTGTGGGGCATGCAGCTGAAAACGTCTCAAAAAGTAACAAGGAAGTGATGAAGCGTTTTTGGTTTCAGGAGAAGTTCATAAAACAATGAGGTTAGACTTTCCATTCCAAAACAGAAATTAATGAACCACCTATTATTTTCACAAGAGTAGTGACTAACATTTATTACAGTTTATTGTTGCAAAACAAAAGTGAAATGAAAACCAAATAAAAAATATCCCTTTCACTTTCTTTTCTCAAAGTTGAATCAAAGTTGATTTCTTAAGTTTCTGAAGTTTTAATAAAAAAAAAAAAAAAAAAAAAAAAACTTTTCAAACAGGTTTCCCATTTATCCCATATACCACTGGTTGACCGAACAGATAGCCCCGCCCACAATGTCATGTAAATTGTTGATTGAATGTTGCTGCTGTCAGGCTAGTCAATCAAAAGTTTTTTTTTTTTATTTTTTTTTTGGTTAATCTCAAGGAGCCACATTGTTTATGCATTTACAAATGGCTTAGTTTTTGTTGCATATTAATCTATGATAGAAAAACTAATTTTTACAGCAAAAAAATGACACTTTTCAGCCTTAAATCATCAATGAATGTGGATCCAGATGAGCTCCGTTTGTTTGCAGATGCTCTTTGAGCTGCCAGACCTTTGTTGCTCAGTGGAAAACAATGAATAATTCTCTTTACGCCACATGTGGGTGTGAAATGAAGAGAGAATACGGCACGAGTATTATGTGTTTGCCAGATCAAACAGCCCTGCAAGCTCTTTATGATCACACTGACTAACAAGATACAGGCACAAAGGCAGAAAATCGCAGGAATGTTTGTTTGCACCCAGCCCTAGTTAGACAACCTCAACCCCTCGCTAAGGTTACGTGCCTGTGTGTCTGTTTATGTGAATGCGCACATTTGTTTGGTTCCCCGGTAAGTGACAGCTGTGTCTCTTGTAAGGCGTCTTGTTTCTTATCCCGGATAAACATCATCTATTTGTCTGATGCTTGGATATTTGTCAGTATGTCTTCTTTGATGGAATAATATTTATCCCTGTGTTTACAATAAATGTGAAATGCTTGCCAGTAAAATTAAATATGTACTTTCCCATGTATGCAAAAGCGTTTTTAAAAATAATGAATGTGGTATTTAAATAGATTTTTACCTACAAATGATAGCTCAGTAATTGTTCGTTTACACTCACGTCATTGTTTTTCTTTAATCTTTTGAATAAAAAAGATAACTTAAGTTTAGGTTACTTTTATGTTGTTGTTTTATGGAAGGATTTGACTCATTGATTAAAAGAGTGTCCTTCTTCATTTCAGGCTGCAAAGCAAAAAAATAAAAATGTATTATTGTGAATGGGGGTGATTTATTTTCTTTTTCTTTTTTTTCCTTTTATTTAGGACACAATTTTCATTTTGGACTAGTCTTTTAAGTCTCGCTGCAGCTTTAGCTTTAAATACAAGCACTTTAACCTCTCTGTCTTTGTCTGTCTCTCACTTGGTCTTGATACCTAGACACTGATGTCTCACTAAAATAATTTTCTTTCTCCCTTTCCCACTTCCATCCGCTGGGCACATTCCCAGCCCACACTGGTGCTGGAGACAACCAACCACTGTATTACATGCACAACACTGTATACATCCCTTTTCACCAATTAACTTCATGAATGCTCCATAACTGCGCTTTTATGTCCAACTTTTTTGATGACAACCAAATAAAGGAAGAGTTACAAAGAGTGGGCGTCCATCAGCGAAGGGCTGTAATAAATCCAAAGAGCCCCCCGCCATGATATGGGTCTTGCCGAACACAAATGTAATGTAGAAACAGATCTAGACAGGAAGCTTTATTATTACAGAATGTGCCAGGAGGTGCAGTCACTCAATGAGAAAATGATGCAGTGTGTGTGTTTAGCGTGATTGGGTTTAGAGAGAGAGGAATCCAATAAAGAAAATGGAGAAGGCCTTGTGTAAAGTGTAGAGGGCGGGCTGCTCTGTAGTGTATTCATATTAAAGACTGCTTTGCTGGGAGGGGAAGTGATTACTGTCAGTAACTCCACAGGAAATGTTGCATCTTACTGACATTTAGAAATCATTTCAGCAGCTGGGAACAATAAAAAAGTGAGATTGTGCAATAATTGGCTTGCCTCGCAGGCTTACATATGAGAAAAAAAGGAAAAAAAAAAAAAAAAAAAGCAATAATAGATGTTACCTCTATTTTCCCCGCTCACCCCCCGCCGCTTTAAAGCTTTATCATTTATGAGACACAAAAGTAGATTCAGTGTTTAACAAGCTTGGGTCGTGTGTAAAGATATGCTTTTTGGGCGGTGGTTCACGGTTGTTGAGAAGAATAATACTTGGTTGATATTTTGGGGTTTACCAGGGGGTAATGTTAAGATGGGAAAAGTATTGGTGGTATATCAAATCATTTTTTATTTTGCTTTTGGTTGTTTTGATTCATGTTTCATTTTGTGTTTGGTTGTGTTTTTTTTTATTTTTATGTGTGTGTGTTTTGTTCTAAAATGGTGAAACTAATAAAATATCATTTTCTGGTAATTTTTCTTCAGTTTTAACCTTAAATGAATGAATCATTTAATTAATGGCATTTATTCCTATATGTCTCGTGTACCTCGAGCGCTCACACTATTTTAGTCATTCATTTGAAAAGCAGACAAAGTTGTGATTTCCCTTGCTGTGGAGGAAAAAGAGAAAGAAAAAGTAGAGGAAGAGGAAGACCTAGCTCTACAAAGAGAAAAAAGAAAGCAAAAGTTATGTGGTGCAGAATACTCCGGAAGCCTGCTGCGCCAGATATAGCAGGTGAAAGCAGTCTTCCGGGAGACTTTCTCTTCTGTTACGGCTTTGAAGAGGAGTATCAAAAAGCTGTTCTCACACTCTTTCATCTCCTCTGGCCCATGCCTCTGCTGGCCAGGTGTTTTCCCCCAGAGGGCTTTCTTTAATCTCTCTCTCATGCTCTCATTTCACTGTCCCATGAACTACTGTCCTTACAGCACCAGGTTTGATTCTCAAAATGACTGTGTAGTCTATGTATAGGTGTGCATGTGTGTTTGCATACTGATGGTTTTGGCAAGAGAAATCACAACTTCATCGTGGGTGGAATCAGGTGGCATTTAAGGTGGCACTGCTTGATCATGTGTTGAGAAATGACAGAATGACTGATATGAGATGAGAGGATGATGTATCATGAATACCTGCACTGACAATCCTGCATGTGTATCAGGGGGCATCTGCAGTGACATTTGAAGAGTGATCTTTTGAATGTCACTCTTTACATAATGCAGGATGGAAAGTTTCCGTTTCAAGGTTGTGACTGGAGATGCAAAGTCAGCTTGTCTTTTCAAAGCATCAGAAAATCTGTATGCGGTGTTTGCTTGCTTTCACCATGTTCTGAATAAGATACATTCGAGAGATACCTAGTGAGCTGCATAACTGAAATTAAACCTCATAAGAGATGCTCTTCATAGGCAGGAACCTCCATGCAATACAAATATCTGTTTTGTTGGCTGGTTTTAGTAGGGGATTCACTTTTTTTAACCAGTTAGGGTGGGAGACCAGCTTGCCACTCATCTAAACCAGCGTAACACTATATTGACAGGCTGGGAGACCAGCTTGAACAGCTAAAACCAGCAAACCAGCTTACGTCCAGGCCAATCTGGTCTTATAGTCTCCAGCCTTGATAAACTGGCTTTCAGCTATTCTAGCCAAGTGTGGTCTCCAAGCCTGTGTCCAAAACCTCTTGACCAGCCTGACATGCTTGGAAACTAGCAAACAGCTTAGGCTTAATTTGATTTTAGGACACTGCTAATCTAATGACTCGATTCTTGAAAGCATAAAAATATATACAGCAACTCACACAAATAGGCTACTTGGTAAATTAGTACATTTTTCTTATAATTATGTATTTTAACAATATTTTTTTCAGGATTGAATGAAATATAAGAGGTATATAGTATTAGGGTGTCAAACTCAATTCCTGGAGGGCCGGCACCCTGCAGAGATTTGTTCCCACCCTGCTTGAAAACTACATACCTTGTAGTGTTCAAATAAGTCTTGAAAACTTGATTAGTTGGATCAGGTGTGTTTAATTAGAGTTGAATCTAAACTCTGCAGGGCTCCAGCCCTCCAGGAATAGAGTTTGACACCCCTGTAAATTACACTCAGCATTTCTCTAGCCGCCATCTTGTATTTTTATTTATTTATTATTATTATTATTATTATTACTATTATTATTATTATGATTATTTAATGCATTGGGGATCTTCTTATCTGTAAGTGAAACATGTTTAGTGAAATTGTTTAAATATGACATCTTAGAAGATTTGTTGTATTAAGCGTTGTTGTAGTTAAAAAACTATAAAACATTTTCAATTGAAATATATCTGGAATATAAAGTAAACAAACTAAAAACTAATTTCAACTAGTCAACAGTTCTAATTTCCATTTAGTTTTGCATGATGTACTAAAATAACTAAAACTGTAATTAAAAAACCTTAAAGAGAAACAAACAAACAAATAAAATGAAAAGAACACAACAAAAATACTAAAACTTTCACCAAAATTAAAATGCAAACAGAAGAGTATAAAAACTAATTCAAAATATTATTAAACACTATATTAGTAGCTCAGCCGTACTAAATTAACACTGAATTGAACGCTGCATAAGATTACTTCCTTAACAAGCTCGCTATGTTTCTGAAAAAAGTTATTTTATATGTTATATTGTTTTGGACAATTGGAAGTGCGTATTTTCTCATTCATACATGAATTATGCGTGAATAGTAATTTAAAAATAAAATCAAGTTAAATGTCTCCTCATGGACCACTGGAACAAGATAACTGCATGTTCCAATAAATTATCAAAAAATGAGATGCATCACTATTACTAATGTAATTATGTGAAACTGTGGCACATGAGAGCTGTTTTTGAATATCTGGTCATGTCGCTCCCGCAGCGGAGCATTCAACAGTGGCACGGTAATATATAGCCGACTGTAAAATAATCATAGTGGAGTACAGAGACTTGTTCAGGTGGGCCGCTCCTGTCAGTTAAACCTCAAAGATAATGAGACCATAAAGATTCACCTGCACTCTCTGCCCGGGCCATTAGTGATGACATCACACCTGTGGGACACAAAAAAAAAACGATGCAGTGACGGTCAGGCGGCAAAGAGTGGGCAATTAAAATGTGATTTCAGATCCCTGTAGGGAGGAAGGGAGTGCATGGGGAGCAGAGTAGGGGAAAAGATGTGGGGGAAAAAGCTGATGTAGAACGAGGCAGACGGTGGCGAGAGAGTGACTGTGAGTGAGGGAGCTGGTGTGTCGTGTCTGTCAGCTGTGCTTGGCTCCATCCTCCCCCTGATCAGCGCACTGGCCCAGCCCACCAGTTTCCAAACAAACTCGTCGGAACATGTTGCGTACTCAGCCGTCTCTGCAGGCCCCCCTGCCGCGCTCTAAAGCTGCCGGCCACAATGCAAGCAGGTGGCTGTGCCGCCTCGCTCAGAGAACGGGCACGTTGAGTGGGTGTCAGGCGACAGAAAAAATAAAAATAAAAATCCAAAAATCCCCGCTGACCTCCAGCCTTGCCTGCGCTCGCCAAAAACTGCCGACAGCAGTTTTGGGACGAATGCTTTTTCTTTCGCTTTTTGTGTGATGGCGTATTGTGAGACACTGAGTTGTCATTTGCTCAGCTTGTTGTGGCATGCTGGAATTTCGTGTGTGTCAAAGTGAAACTCGCAGGCCTGGGCCAATAACCTGACTCAGAGGGTAATGTGAGGAGCAGTGGTGGGAGCATATGAGAGGAGTTGTAACTCTGTTAACTGATTATTCCTCCTCAGTTGTGGTGGCAGGTGCAGAGTTCAGGCAGCAAAAGACAACAGCAGCAGTAAGCAGGTGATTTCCACTCTGACTCACATTCACACTGTCTGATTCCCCATCTGATCACGGTATCTCTCATTGTTCAGACAATTGTTTTTTCCGCTGCTGAGGCAACCGCCACTTCACCACAATACTTTAGCATTTTGATTAATCAATCACAACCTAGAGACTGAATGTATTTGAAGTGACACCTGCTGAAGTTTCTAACTTTCCAACACTAATCAGTTGTATATAAAACTACAGATGTTCAGAATCGCAGAGTTGGAGGTTTGCCTGAATGCCTAGTTGACTAGTTTGGCTTAAAGGTAAATAAAATGCAGCCATTTACTCACCCTCATGCTGTTTTAAACCTGCATGACTTACTTTCTTCTGAGGAACATAAAAGTCAGTGGGAAAAAAACCTAGACAGAGTGGAGAGAAATGAAAGGTGAACTAAAGTTA